>NC_073394.1:35181712-35319212 GCF_028641065.1 Leucoraja erinaceus
TGTGTCTATCTTCGGGTTGAACCAACATTGAAGTTCCTCCCTACACCTCTTGTTTGTAATTGTGAGCAAATTACAGCTCCCGCCTTCCTTTGGAATGCCATTGCCTTCACTGTCTACTGGGACCCTGTCAAAAGCCTTGTGATTATCTATGCATATTAATTACATCAAACACATCCGCTTTGTTGACCTGCTGAGGTACTCCAGCTTTTTGTGTCTATCCCTATTGTTGACTCTCCTTCGTAGCTCTGATTGAAAAAAAATCACCCCAATGAGATGCACTTCGCTTATTAATCGGCTAATTGGTTAATAAGCCAATAGGTTAATCATTGGTTAATCAGTTCCTCACCAGAGTAAATATTTGCGTTGTTTCTTAGAATGGATTACAATAATTTATTTGCTGCCAAAGTTAAACCAATCTTCTTATTTTTGTCCTGCATTAATGTTTTTAACCTCTGATGTCTGTGTAATTTTTTTTTTCTCTTGTTAAGATAATGTTGCTGGAAACCTCACGAAGGTATAACCCTGCGATAGAGTCCATAACCTTTCTGAAGGATTTCAGCTATAGCCGAGAAGACTTCGCCAGGGCAGGTGTGTGATTCTTCCTCGCTGCTTGTCCCACTCTGTCATGACAACAACAATGTTGACACCAATCTAATCTGATGTCTGAATCGCAATGCAATGTGCTCATGGGGAAATCAGTAAGTGGAAAGTTTGACACTGATAGGCACTCTTCTCTGTGACGTAGTGAGATTTCTGTCAATCTTCCCTGGAACTGTTGGCAAGGATTGCTGATGGGCCCTGCTGTCAGTCATATGCACAGGGTCGGTGAGACTGATGTTTTCTCACTGGAGAATGAATGGTCCAGGTTAATTTTGAAGTGATTGATCTATGTTTTACTCTGGCATATTAACTCCTCTGTTTGCCAGCGCTCCCCGTGCAGGATGTGTTTCTGGGAGATGATGGATTTCTAATTGAACAACCTGGTTCCACTGAATGGTGTTTTCATCAACATTTCTTTAAAGATAGACACAAAATGCTGGAGTAACTCAGCGGGACAGGCAGCATCTCTGGATACAAGGAATGGGTGCCGGTTTGGGTTGAGACCCTTCCCCTGAAAGGCCAATTGAAGGCTCTAACTTCAAGTAACCCCTGCATTCCCTCTCTCTCTCCATCCCTCCCCCACCCAAGTCACACCAGCTTCTTGTTCTCACCAAGCAAACAGCTAACAATGGCCTTTCCTTTATCTTTTTATTTATTTTTATTTTTTTTAGTTTTTATTAGTAGACATATTATAAATTATAGTAAAAAAACTTTTCATATATATCAGTCATACATTATTAAAATTTTCAATTGTCGATTATTTCTGCTTCTAGTGGGTTTTTTTTATATAGAAAAAGAGAGAAAGAGAGAAAAAAGAGTTACAAATATCAAAAAAAAAACAAAAAAGGTGGAATGGATTACTTATAATACGTCATTGGAGATAGGTTCATAGATTATAAAGTATGACTTTTCATCTAATCCTGAGTTTAAGTTTCAGTTGGGTTTTCGTGCTGGGCCAATCTATCCCGTCAGATAATTAATGAATGGAGCCCACATTTTATCAAAAAGTTCTTGCTTGTCCATTAAGACAAGTCTAATTCTTTCTAAATATAGGGTCTCCGACATTTCCACAATCCACATTTTAATTGTGGGGGTCGTAGGGCCTTTCCAAAATTTTAATATTAATTTTTTCCCAGTTATTATACTGTAATCGAGGAAATTTCTTTGGCTTGTTGTGAGTGTTAAACTTTGCTCTGAGATTCCAAGTATTATTAATTTTGAGTTTGGATCCAGTTTTGTATTAATAACTTCTGAAATTATTTCAAAAATATCAGACCAGAAATTTTTAATTTTTATACAATTTGCAAACGTATGTGTTAAATTAGCATCTAGATGTAGACATTTATCACAAATAGGAGAGGTTTGTGGGAAGATTCTATTTAGTTTTATTTTAGAGTAGTGTAATCTATGTAAGACTTTAAATTGTATTAAAGCTGTTTCTTTTATCAACGTTACTTTTTTTGCATATCTTTCATCCATTGTTCTATATCTCTCTACATCACTGTCTATATCTCAGGTTTCCCTTTCCCCTGACTCTCAGTCTGAAGAAGGGTCTCAACCAGAAACATCACCCATTCCTTGTAACCAGAGATGCTGCCTGTCCCGCTGAGTTACTCCAGTATTTTGTGTCTATCTTCAATGTAATTCAGCATTTGCAGATCCTTCCTAAATATTTATTTAATGTTGATTAAAACCTTAATCTTAACCTAAAACTTAAAACATCACAGTTGATCATTCAGTCCAGCCAGTGATTGGCGGGAGGATCTGAAATCTAGTGGATGTGGGTTTTGGGCAGAGGGCAAGGAGATCTTTTTGACCAGGGGAGCGGTGAATATCTGGAACACACTGCCGGAGAGAGTAGTGTAGGCAGAATTGCTAAAGGCAATTAAGGCATGTTTAGATGAGTACTAGAAATGCCCAGGTATTGAAGTCCATAGGCAAGTTCTGGGAGATGGGATTCACCCAGATTGCTCATTATGGGTATGGTGGGCTGAATGGCTTGTTTCTGTGAGCTATGATTCTCTATGGAGGGTGTACATCTGATAACAATTAAGGATATTAGTACCATTGCATTGAAGGACAGTGTGTTGAAGAGCCAGATGCTACATTGATTGAGTCCACTTTGTTTTCAGAGTGGGCTGAAGATCTAGCTGGCTTTACTGATCCTAGAGCCAAACTTCCTGTCCTAGGAATTATCATTAGTACTGATGCTGCACAGATACTTGGATCTTTCTGAATGAGATGGCATGTTGTAGAACCTTTGTCAACAGTGACTTGAGGATCAGTGTATCCATCAGGATGCAGTCATCTAAAGAGTGCCCTGATGAAAATTCTCCTTTGCATCTCAGCGACAAACCATTTGTTAGATACGCTTGCATCATTTCACCAACACATATCGCAGTATCGCAGCACAACTGCCAACAAATGCTGTACAGGAACGGAGCTAATCTTAGAACTGCCATGAAAGTATTCAATCTACAGCAATTGCCCTCCAGAACCAAAAAAATCCCAATGTTAATATCGGGATGACTGTATATTGTTGACTTGTTCAGTGAAGCGTGTGAGGTTGTGGGTCTTACACTCAACACAACAAGACAAACCGCCACGCACCCCTGATGCACAATGCTGCCCTCGATAGTAACGATTCATAGCAGACCCTGGAAAATGGACCACTTCCCATCTCTCAGAAGCCAGCTCTAGCTAAAGGCGCATATCAATGATGGAATTTAACACCACCATTGATTGAATGAGGAAAAGGTGTCTGTGGATCAAAGTCACAAATCTGATGCAAAATTCATGGTCCACTGGGCTATAGTGTTCCCTGCTCTCCTGCATGCTTCTTGGGACTAGACTGCCTGGAGCAGGTGCCTGGAGCAGGTGCCTGGAGCAGGTACCTGAAGGCACCTGAAAGATTCTGTCGCCGAAAAGCCTTTGAATACAGAGAGGACCAAGATCCTATTTTAAATGAGTTATTATTTCTGTGTCTTTCTCTCTGCAGGACTACAGTTTGAATTTATCAATCCCATCTTTGAGTTCTCAAAATGTATGAATGACCTACATTTGGATGATGCTGAATATGCTCTTCTAATAGCCATCAATCTCTTTTCAGCAGGTATGCCGTCTTCCAGTCTGAACCTGACTATCAGACCCCTTTACTGGTGTTTCATTGTCACTATAGCTATGATATCAATGAATCTTTCCCTTGAGAATTCAATGATTATTCAATGCCGACAGTGAAAGACAAAAATTAATCAATATGGGCCTTTGTTTGTTCCTGTTCAGGTGAAGGATCTGAAACATCGAATGTCCTTTTCCCTCCAGAGATGCTGCCTGACCCGTTGAATTTCTCCAGCAACTCTCCTTATCTTTGCTCCAGTTTCCATCATCTGAAGTCTTTTGTGCTTCCCCTGTCCCTCCCCCTTTGCTTGAACCCTTCATCTAAGATTTGCCTCTTGCCAGGCATATCACAGACCTCTTGCATTTTAAGAAATAGTCATCTTTTCTGCCTCAGCTAGCCCTTGGCTTTAAATATGACCCGTGTCCACTCCTGGTCCGTGATACTGAGGTGATCTGCAGAGTTTGTCGCAGTTGGGACAGGTGATACTTGCAGAGCCGCTGAGTTTGTTTGAATCTTGTGTGTTCTTTCTGCTGTACCCACCTCCGCATGTTGCCATCGCAGAATTGTGATGGACTCTGTGCTTTTTATCTAGTAGTTACGCGGCAGGGATTTCTGAGAGCTGGTGAGGATGTGCCAGTCAGTAACAACGGAAAGAGAGAGATATGATCTTAGAGAACTGTATAAAATCACCAGAGACATAGATAGGGTAAATACACTTAGTATTTTCTAATGTTTGGGGAAACAAGAACAAGTTGGGGAGACAAACAAGGCATTGGTTTAAGGTGGGAGGGAAAAGATTTAAGAAGAATCTGAGAGGAAACATTTGTACACAAAGGATGTTACGATCTGCCAGGTGGTGTGGTCGAAGCAGGTACAATAAGATGATTGACAATGCATTTGGACAGATGCACGGATAGGAAAGGTTTGGAGGGATATGAGCCAAACATGTGCAAATGGTTTCTTTGTCAGCATGGATTATTTGGGCAGAAAGACCTTGTTTCTAAGCAGTAAAACTCAATGTCTTTATATAAATAATATGAAATCAGAAAAACCTTTGAGGAATTTAAAGCAAGCAGGAGAGAACTGAAGTAGGCAATGAGAATGAAAAGGGTTATGAAATGTCACTATAAATCAGATTAAAGAAAATGCTATGACCTTTTCTATGTACATTTCAAATAAGAGGGTAAATAGGGAGAATGTTGAACCACTCAAGAATACAGGATGGAATTAGTGCTTGGTTAGAGGATGTAGGTGAGGTACTAGACAAGTATTTTGCATGGGGAAATACGTGAAGGACAGTCGGATCAATGTGGAGGATACTAATATGTTAGGGCAATTTCAAATCAACAAGGAGGTGATTGATGTTGGGTCTCTCAAAAGACATCTTCTTCTTGCGAATGAAACATAAACCAAAGGAATAGTTAGATCTCAAGTGGGTGTTGTGTAGCCAGGTTGTTGTCTCCGCGTCAATGTCTGCCAGGCCCTGAGCTCCATTTGGTGGGTGGTAGAGCGGGCACCCAGAGATGGCATGAAGGTGATTCATTCTTTGGGCCCTGATGGTTTATTGAGAGAGGCAAGAGAGGAGATGTCCCAATGGAGACCTCTAGGCACAGTTGATGTCCCTGGAAAGTAGTCAGTGTTGTTCATTCGTTTAAGAAGGGAGAAGAAAAAAAACCTGAAAAATCCACAACTGATAGGTCGATGAATAACGCGCCAATGACAGGGCATAAATAACCTGCTCATAAATAGAGAAGGATTGGATGGTAAACTTACAGTTTGCAAAGTTTGTGGTGTTGCAGGTAGTGGGGAAGGCTGTCAGAGCATGCAGCAGAATATAGATATGGGCAGAGAAATGGCAGGTGGAATTTATTCCAAGCAAGTGTGAGAAGGGATGTCTCATGTAAAATAAAGTATGTAGTTATTAGCAAGACCCTTAACAGCTGTGATGTACTGATAGATCTTGTGGTTCATCCACTGCTTCCAGAAAGTGGCATCACAAATATATAGAGTGGTAAAGGAGGTGTATGGTAAATTAAATATATTGTGTCTAATATTAGTTTTGCTGAGGAACAATATGAGAATGTTTTCACCAATCTTTATCAAAGTGGATGCTGCTGGAGTCTCAGCAAAGACAAATGTGGAGGAGTTTCTGGATAGCACAAAGCTGAGCTAGCTCGAGAAAAGCTAGCTACACCTAAAGTGGCTAAACAGCAAGGGAGGGAACAGTACTAATTAAAGTTCCTGCCCTTAATCTTCTAAACATTTATAGATTCTAGGCTGATGCCCAAGAATTGGCAAATGATGTTACACTTTATTCAAAAAGATGTGCAAGAATAAACCCAGTAACTCAACGGCAATCAGTTTAATCTTGAATGTGGGGAAGACTATAGAACCGATAATTAGCATTCACTTGGGCATCCGGGCTTGTTTAAAGGAAGTTGCCATGGATTAGTTAATGGTCAAATATGTTAAGCTTGATAGCATTGTTTGATGAGGTAATACAATGGGTCAACGAGGCAACAGTGATACATCTGGAGTTCCAATTGGCAAATGTCATCAAGAAACAAACGATTTGTGTGGATGTTACCAGAAGAGGAGAGCTTGAGTTATAAGGAGAGGCTGGACAGATTGAGACCTTTTTCCACGGAGTGAAGGAGGCTGAGTGGTCACCTTCTAGAGGTTCAAGAAAGCATAAGGGCACAGATAGGGTGGATGGTCGCAGTCTTTTTCCTAAAGTAGCGGAGTCTAAAATGTCTCGTAAAGATCAGTTGTGACCAACCACATTGATGTGACAGCTGAGAAGGCCCATTAATGCCCCCACTTCCTCAAGAGACTGAGGAGATTCAGCATCTCCAGTGATTCTACAAATGCTCCATAGAATAGTAATGTTACAAAATTTTGAGATTTAAAAAATCAAGTCTGCAATTTATCCCATCATATAAAGCATAACAATAAGTTTAATTTGACACCTAATTCACTTTCATATCTCAAGTAATAAAAAAAGTTATGGCCATTTTCATACTCGGAAATTAGCATCTTGTTCCCTATTGATTTTCTATGGACATAACAAAAAAGCTATGATCGTGGACAGTCAAAAGCCCATAACCTTCTTAAAAATTAAGAGAACTGAATTAAATTTTCAGTTATCATAGATTGAAGCATTCTGAAACAAATATAAAATAATCTTACTTGGATGACCTGAAATTAAAGCATATAATTAGTTAGTTACCCAATTGTAGCTAATTTCAAACTTCAATCACTAGATCTAAACATCTATCCATTTCTTAATAAATGATTAACATTTTTAAATAGCCCAAGTGTCCAAATAATATTCACAAATAATTCACAATAAAACATGATTTTTAAATCTCATTTACATCAATTTATAGGCCAAATGGAAGGAATTTAGTGTTCATTTGCTGTAAATTAAAGTCAATTTAAATCGGCTTTCTAGTGGGTTCCTGTGAACGCGCTGGTTTAGAACGTTCACATTGCGCTGGATTTGTGCCCTCAAGTGCCCAGAAAAATACTGCGGGATATAAAGAGCCCAAAATGAACTACTCGCTATAGAAAACTTTATATACAGGGTTCTTAAGAAGCCCCATTTAATGTAAAAATAAGGTACATACCTTTAATTGTTTGCTTTATAAAACCCTGGGGCTGCGAGAGGTTGCGGAGTGAGAGAGTGATTTTTAAACTACTATAAATATTATACAAGGCCATAAAAACTAATAATACCTTTTGCGACGGGGTCTTTCAGCGATTTTCCGTTAATGATTTACTAGGCTGAACATTTTCGATTGGAACAGCCTAGTAAAAATCGCGTTTTAAACCCGCCCCCTCTAAACAGCGCCAAAATCACACACACGGGGTAGGGCAGATGCTCAGCCACGATTCAGGTAGGTTTTGTAACATACCTACATAGAAGCCATACTGTCGGGTTGCATGACAGCTTGGTTTGGTAACGGCTCTGCCCAAGACCGTAAGAAATTGCAGAGTTGTAGATGTCGCCCAGTCCAACTATACTCCAACTATACTCCATGCTGCCTTGGAAAAGCAACCAACATAATCAGCTTAACCCACCCAATCATTCCGTCTTCTCCCTGCTCCCATCTGGCAGAAGGCAGAGAACCTTGAAAGGACACACCACCAGAGTCAGGGACAACTTTTCCCCCTCAGCTATCAGGCTCTGCACGATCCTTCCATAAGCTAGGCTGGGGTGCTGTTTGATTCACCACTACTTCACTGAGAACTTTACATTTTGTCTATGGAATTGATGCGCTACAAAGCTGAGAACTATATTCTGAACTCTGTATCTTCCCCTTTGCTCTATCTATTGTACTTGAGTTTGACTTGGACTGTTTGGACAGCATCTTTTCACTGTACCTCGTTACACATGACAATAATAAACTTAATGTTAATTGCATTGTAGAAGTACATCATCATTCGCTCTATTTCTACCGTAGAAATACATTTTTTCAAATTTCATTCATGAGGCAGGGAGAACCATTAGAAGAAAGGGTATAGAGGAAAGGGGCATAAATGTATATTTGTTCATGATCTCAGCAAATGCCCCACGGTGCTCGACACTGACCCACCAGCTCTGGGATGTCCTTACCTCCATCCAAGCACTGTGCAGCCAGTGTAATTCTCTGAAATATATTTAGTTCTCTAATTTGAAAAAAAAACGAGTCCTTATTGTACACTTAAACTGACCAGCTACTTTTTGTGGTGTACATTGAGAGATATATATTGGTTTTATGATTTGGGCAAAAATATACGAGACAACAGGCAAGATACTGGTTCCAAAAGGCTCTGGAGGTTTTCATAACCTGTGGAGGGTATAGCATATACTGTTGCTAGTTGTTCTGTAATATATGCCAGACAATGAGCATATACATTTCCCGCTGGAATCAGCTGGCAACTTGTGGTGATGTACTGAGCTAACCAGACGGAATCTTCTTGTTAATTTCACCAGACCGCCCGAACGTTAATGACCATGAACTAGTGGAAAGGCTACGGCAGCCTTACGTTGAGGCTCTCCGCTCCTACACACAGATAAACAGACCGGATGTGAGTGTTGGGGGGGGTGCCTTCACCGTGTGATTCAATCTCAGTGCTTTCATTTCAACGTCATCAGATGACTAACAATAATATAACATCGGACTGCAGAATTTGGCAGACAATTCTGCATATCCCAATTCACACACGAGTCAGAGCATTGTCCAGGGCTTCCTTACAGCAGAATGCCTCAATTACACTGGGCCCACCCACATTGTGGTGCTGCTGCCTCAACTCCCAGAATGTGCCAACATCGCCTCTCCCACCAACTCCTCAACCTCGGTTTTTTTTTCCTGTCTTCTTTCATAACGTAACACAGACCGAGTCTACGCAGTTTCTCAGCATTGACCCACCTGTGGTGCCCCAACCTCCATTCCTTGTATCTATCAGTATATGCGAACACACTATAATGCAGGTTGGTTACTTAGTAGATCATAGCCCAAAATAGTCCCAGCCATTCACACTCAGTTTTAACCTGCATTCCTCTTGATAAACTTTTGTTCACCTGTACACAGATGATGTGCTCATGCCTCTTATGCCTTCTCGTCCTCCCTCTCCACATTCTTATGAATTTATTTCTGTTTTCTGTGGAGATTAATTTTCTGGATTTAATTATGATCGAGACATCGAGTCATACAAGGTGGAAATAGGCCATTTAGCCAACCATATCCACACTGACCAGTGACCTCTGAATGAATCTTAACTCCCAGAATTAGGTCCACAGCCCTCTATGCCTGGGTGATTTAAGTGCTCATCTAGACTCCTCAATGCTCTTAGTGACTCTGCTTCCACCAATCTTTCTGGCAGAGTGTCCCATGGTGCACACAGGGTGAGAAAGATCCCCCTCACATCCTGTCGAAATCTCTGAATGTTTACTAAATCTATGTCCTCTAGTTTAATCTACACTAAATGGGTGCAATGGGTGAAAGTTTCCTGCAATCTACCCTATGTATAATTTTACATATCTCAGTATGTCCCCCTGAACCTCCACCACTCCAGGGAGAACAGATCTAGTTTCTCTCCTCATAACGGAATCACTCCATCCCCAGCAACATGCTGGTGAATCTCCTCTGCACCCTCTCCAGTGCTACCATGTAATGTACTCCAACTGAAGGTCTTATAAATCCTCTCTTTACATTGCTGAAATCATCGACCTGGTCTTTCCTTATCTTGTCAAAGATTATTGGCAAATATCACCACGTGTGTGTTTGAGAACATTTTACTCTTCTCCACTACTAGAGGGTTGTCTTTAAAGATGTCCTGTATAATGAAGCTAACTATCCACACCATTCCCGTGGCATCAGCAATGTTCTTCCTGTGAGATGTTACTCTCATTCCCATTGCCCTTTGCTCAACAAATTGCCACTGCTCCAAGGAGTTGCTGGACACTGCGGTCCTGGTCTCAATAGTGAATGTCTTGGTTTCCTCTGCTTCACCGTTTCATCCCCATGGGCCCAAGTCAACCTTAATTGGGGAGTATTTGAGGGAGGATGATGTCCTGGTCCTATGCCTTGTCCTAGTGAGAGGAGCAAGTGTTACATTTCTCACTGGTACAGTGCTATTGGCAAGTAAATCCATTTGTAGTGGTTGGGTTGGACTCATTCTTCCCGGCTAACATTCACCTCTTGCCGCAGTCTAATACTAACCTTGCCGTGAGAGTGAGCTCACATTCTCAACCAACGCCATCTGTCTCTTGCAGGACCGCCTGATGTTCCCACGGATGTTGATGAAACTGGTCTGCCTGCGCACTCTGAGCAGCGTCCATTCGGAGCAAGTTTTTGCACTACGGCTGCAGGATAAAAAATTGCCCCCCCTCCTGTCAGAAATCTGGGACATGCAGGAATGACTGTGAGACTGACCTCGAGGGACCCATCTCACTCAGCCAGGGAAGCAATGCCAGGGGTGGGTGGGGGAAGGGGTCAACTCACAGGGAAGATACAAAGAGCACCAACTACAATTATCAATGCAACGGCCTTACAGTGCTGAGAGATGCTTTCAAATTATTTTTTTATGTGGGATTCAGAGATGCAATTTGCTATGCTTTGATATAACTCATTAGATGATTGGTCTATTTTCCCCATGTTGTTGCCAGACTGCACAGGGGCCCACAGAAGCAGGTGATGGTCTAGCGGGCAGTGGCAAGATAGAGCATAGAGTCAGCTGCACCCGTCTTTGTGCCACAGCCAGAGGCTGGCTTTGGAAATGCACTTTACTGATCACTGGATGGCACTGGAAAGCCATAAGGGATCTGCAGGTGAATGACAAGGATCATGGACATACTCGACCAGAAACCATCATCTTCCAACTAATGCACTAAAAGCAAACTAACTCCTGCACCACGATATCTGTCTGTCATGTTATTGAATCCGGGCTGGTATTTATTTGGGGTCATTCTCGGTCGGTTCTTGTGGAATCAGTCACTTCAGGACATTAATTACTTCCACAAACTGATTGAATCACACAGTCAGAGAAAAGGGTCCTTATGCATGCTAACTGCCTATCTTCCTTCTCTCCAGAGATGCTGCCTGTCCCGCTGAATTTCTCCAGCATTTTGTGTCTATCTTCGGTGTAAACCAGCATCTGCAGTTCATTCCTACACATACCTATCCAACGCACAGGGCTGGCTCCATACCATATGTGATTGGTACCTATTTAACATACAGGGTTCGTCACTCTCAGATTGATGTCTGTTCCTACCAGGAGTAGGTTATTCCTAGTCAGATTTTTTACACGATTGTTCTCAAACTGAGTCATAGAATCACACAGAACCTATCGCACAACTTCCACACCAGCAACTGTCTTCCTGAGAAGTCCCATTTACTTGCATTTGACCTCTATCATTCCAAACTTTTTCCATCTATGTATCTATCTAAATGTCTTTTAAACTTGTAGCTGTACCTGCCTCTACCACTTCCTCTGGCAGCTCGTTCCACATACCCATCACCCTCAGTTGAAAAATTTGCCTCAGGCCCCCTTTGAATCCTTTCCCTCGCACCTTAAACCTGTGCCCTCAGGTATTAGACTACTCTTATAGTCATAATGTTATTATTTTATCTACCTGGAGTCTGTAAGGTCACCCCTCAGCTTCCTTCACTACAGGGTAAATAGTCCCAGTTTTATAACTCTCTCCTGGTACCTCAAGCCCACTAGTCTTGGCAACATCCTTGGGAATCTTTCCTGCACCCTCTCTAGCTTAATCACGTCCTTCCTAGAGTGTGGCATCAGAACTGCACACAGTCTCTCCAACATATGCAGCTGCAACATGAAGTCCCAACTCTTGTACTCAGTGCCCCATCTGATGAAGGAAGGCAAGAGTGCCACGCATCTTCTTCACCATCTTGTTTACCCACATTGTCAATTTCAGGCAACTATGTATTTGAAGCTCCAAGTGTCTGTCTGTTGTACAACACTCGCTCAGGTCCTGCCAGTCACAGTGCGTTATCTTCCCAAAATACAGCACTTTACACTACGCAGTTGCCTGAGTTAAATTCCATCTGCCATTCTTTGGCCCACTTCCCCATTTGAACTAAGTCCTGTTGTAGTCCAAGATAACCTTCTTCACTGTCCAATATGCCACAATCACGTCACCTACTTTCTTATCCGAGTCATTAATGTAGATGAGAAACAACAAGGAATCTAGCGCTGATCCCTGCAGCACACTACTGAAAAAACAACCATCTACCACCACCCTCCTACAACCTCCTACCACCAAGACAATTTTATATCCAATTGAAAAAGGTCTGAAGAAGAGTTCCGACTTGAAACGTCACCAATCCATTATCACCAGAGATGCTGCCTGACCCACTGAGTTACTCTAGCATTTTGTATCCAACTGCCTAAGCTCACCCTGATGCCAATTTATTCTAACCTTCTTAGCCAGCTTACCATGCGGGACTTCATCAAAAACCTTGCTAAAGTCCATGTAGACAAGTCTACTGCCTTGCCCTCATCAATACTCTTGGCCTCCTCTTCAAAAAACTCAATCATGTACGTGAGGCATGATTTCTCACACACAAGCCATGCTGACTGTTCCTAATCCATCCTTGCCTTCCCAAATGAAGATAGACAACTGTCCTTCAGAATCCATACCACTAACTTTCCACCACCGACTCACCACCTGTAGTTCCATCATGGTTTGTCCTTGCTGCCTTTCATAAATAAAGGTACAACATGAGCCACCCTCTAGTCTGGTACCGCACCAATGTCTAAGATATAAAGGCCTCTGCCAGGGACTAAGCAATTTCATCCCAGTGTCCTAGGATACGCTTGGCCAGGCCCTGTGGATATATCCACTTTTATGCATTTCATCATTGCCAGCACATTCTCTTTTGTAACATCGAAACGTTTTGAGACACCACCACTCTCTTTCTCTAATTGCCTAATTCACGAGACTTTCTCCCTGGTAATTACAGAGAAATATTCATTTGACCTCATCCATTTCCTGTAGTGCCACACACATTGTAGTAGCCACATGTAGCACCCACACGATCTTTAATGGGGGGGGGGGAGTCTATTATTTCCCTATTTATTCTTTGCTCTTAATATACTTAGTGAATCTTAGGTTCTCCTTGGTCACATCTGCCAAGAGTATCTCATGACCCCATTTTGCCCTCCTGATTTCCTTAAATGTACTGTAATCCCATATCCTTTTCACACCTCAAGGGATTTGCTTCATCCCAGCTGCCTATGCCTGACACATGCTTCCTTTTTCCAACCAGACATTCAATATCACTCATCAGCCAAAGTTCCCTCCTCCTGTTAGCCTTGCCCTTCATAGCAACTGGAACTGGTTAGCCCTGACCTCTCCCTATCTCACTTCGTCCCTTTGCCTGCTAACAGCCTATACTAATCAACGTTTGCAAATGCAACTGCAGAATGCTGATTTATACCAAAGATAGACACAAGTGCTGGAGTAACTCAGCAGACCAGGCAGCATCTCTGGAGAAAAGGATGGGACGGAACCCTTATCTTTTTTTTCTGAATATCCATAGTAAAGATGAGGGAACGGGGAGGGCCTGGAAACTGAAAGTCATTAAATTGTCGAAGGGTGTGTGAGGTGGCTTGGACATGGGTGAGAAGGGATTGGACCAGGGGGGATAGGATGGAATAGGGGTATATGGAAATAGGGTCGGCCAGGGCAGTCTGCTTATGGATTTTGGGGAGAAGGTAAAACCAGGTCATGCAGGGCTGGGCAGACAGCTGGAAGTGATAAAATCAGAGATGATCTGAGAGATAATGGCCTGGTGCTCATCTAACCTGAAACGTCACCCATCCTTACCAGAGATGCTGCCTGACCCGATGAGTAACTCCAACACTTTGTATCTATGTGTGCAAGCTCCTGTCTAATTCCATCAAAAATAAGTTTGTTCCAATTTAGACCTTTAATATGTGGACCAGTCGTATCTCTTTCCATAACTATTTAAAAACTAATACAGATTATTGTTACTTGGCCTAAAATGCTTCCTCCTAATGAGGCTCATATGAGGATAAACTAGACTGTGGAGATTTCTTCCGTGCTCCAGTTTCCTCCCGCATCCTAAAGATGCATTGGTTAATTGGCCACTGTTCTATTTGATCTTATTTGATTGTGCACGCCGGGTTGATTGCATTCGTCGAAACATGAAGGTAGCATTGGACACTGTAAATTGCCTGTAGTGTGTAGGTGAGTGGAAAGTCTGAGAAGAGGATGATGAGTGCAGATTCGGTGGCTGAAGGCCTGTTTCTGTGCTGTATCCAGGATTCCATCACATCCGTCTGCACATTGTACATCATCCCAACCGGAATGTGTTTTTTCCAGGTCAATTTTCTGGAATTCTTTAACTAATAGCACTGCCAGCACTGTGGGAGTACTTTCACTATAAGATGCATTGATAGCTAATAGCAGTATTAGTAACACTTGCATATATTTATGAAGCTTTTGAACAGTGGCAGTGCCCAAGTGTTCTTCTGCTAACTGTTCCAAGAACAGAAATTCCAAGTTCTCCAATCAATCCATATCATTACAATTCCTCATCATTAGAACAAATCAATTTCTTAGAATACTAATATGCAAGAGCAGTTTGAAATCAAGAAAGAGGTGATGTTGGGATTCCTGAAAACCATTAAAGTGGATAAATCCCCAGGGCCTGATGGGATCAATCCCAGGTTATTAAGAGAGGCAAGAGAGGAGATTGTAGCAGCCTTGGCGAAGATCTTTGCATCTCCTCTAGCTGTGGGCGAGGTCCCCGAGAGCTGGAGAATAGCTAATGCTTAACAAAGGAAGTTTTTGGATTTCAGGGATTCTAGGCCGGTGAGCCCCCCCAGAAGATTGGAGAGGATTCTCCAGGATAGGATTTACTTCCAATTCGTAGTGAGTGGGCTAATTAGGGACAGTCATCATGACTTTGTACATGACAGGACATGTCTTACTAACTTGATTGAGTTTTTTGAGGAGGTGACGGTGATCAATGAGGGTAGGGTGATGGATGTTAAATGAGTGGATTTGATGAAGGCATTTGATAAAGTCTCCCATGTTAGGCTGATCCAGACGATTAATACACATGGGATTGACAGTGACTTGGTTGTATGGATTCATGGCTGGCGTACTCACAGAAGACAAAGGATTGTAGTGGAGGTGCAATATTCAGGCTGGATGTCTGAGACCAGTTAAGTTCCATAGGGACCAATGCTGAGACCTCTGTTAATTTTGTTATATATAAATGGCTTGGATATAAATGAAACAGGTTGGTTAGTAAATTTGCAGATTAATCTGAGAGTGTTGGAGTTGCAGACTGTGAGTAAAGCTATGAAATTATACAGCGGAATATTAATTACTAGACAATTACTATTAATTACCTTTAGAAGAGGTTACTAGGGAAATTGACGAGGGTAAAGCAGTGGATGTTGTCTATATGGACTTTAGTAAAGCCTTTGACAAGGTTCCTCATGGAAGGTTGGTTAAGAAGGTTCAACTGTTGGGTATAAATGCAGGAATAGCAAGATGGATTCAACAGTGGCTGAATGGGAGACGCCAGAGGGTAATGGTGGATGGCTGTTTGTCGGGTTGGAGGCAGGTGACTAGTGGGGTGCCTCAGGGATCTGTGTTGGATCCTTTGTTGTTTGTCATGTACATCAATGATCTGGATGAAGGTGTGGTAAATTGGATTAGTAAGTATGCAGATGATACCAAGATAGGGGGTGTTGTAGATAATGAAGAGGATTTCCAAAGTCTACAGAGTGATTTAGGCCATTTGGAAGAATGGGCTGAAAGATGGCAGATGGAGTTTAATGCTGATAAATGTGAGGTGCTACACCTTGGCAGGACAAATCAAAATAGGACGTACATGGTAAATGGTAGGGAATTGAAGAATACAGTTGAACAGAGGGATCTGGGAATAACCGTGCATAGTTCCTTGAAGGTGGAATCTCATATAGATAGGGTGGTAAAGAAAGCTTTTGGTGTGCTAGCCTTTATAAATCAGACCATTGAGTATAGAAGCTGGGATGTAATGTTAAAATTGTACAAGGCATTGGTGAGACCAAATCTGGAGTATGGTGTACAATTTTGGTCGCCCAATTATAGGAAGGATGTCAACAAAATAGAGAGAGTACAGAGGAGATTTACTAGAATGTTGCCTGGGTTTCAACAACTAAGTTACAGAGAAAGGTTGAATAGGTTAGGTCTTTATTCTCTGGAGCGCAGAAGGTTAAGGGGGGGACTTGATAGAGGTCTTTAAAATGATGAGAGGGATAGACAGAGTTGATGTGGACAAGCTTTTCCCTTTGAGAATAGGGAAGATTCAAACAAGAGGACATGACTTCAGAATTAAGGGACAGAAGTTTAGGGGTAACATGAGGGGGAACTTCTTTATTCAGAGAGTGGTAGCGGTGTGGAATGAGCTTCCAGTGGAAGTGGTGGAGGCAGGTTCGTTGGTATCATTTAAAAATAAATTGGATAGGCAGATGGATGAGAAGGGAATGGAGGGTTATGGTATGAGTGCAGGCAGGTAGGACTAAGGGAAAATAATTGTTCGGCATGGACTTGTAGGGCTGAGATGGCCTGTTTCCGTGCTGTAATTGTTATATGGTTATATATTGTTAAATGGGCAGAGAAATGGCAGATAGAGTTGAATCCCACCAAGTGTGAGGTATTGCATTTTGGGAGCTCAAATGTAAAGGGAAAATATACCATTAATGGCAAGACCCTTAACAGCATTAAGATACCGAAGGATCTTGGGGTCCAATTCCCTGAAAGTGGTGGCACAAATAGAGTGGTTAAGAAGGTGTATAGTATGCTTGCCTTCCTTGGTCAGGGCATTGAGTGTGTCAGGAAATCACGATGCAGACCTATAGGACTTTAGTTAGACTTCATTTGGAGTATTGCGTGCAGTTCTCGTCATTTCCAGTAGAGGGAAGTGGAGGCTCTGGATCGGGTGCAGAAGAGTTTTATCAGAAAGTTGCCTGGATCTTGCCTGGGTATTAGGTATAATGAGAGGTTGGCCAGACTTGGATAGTTTGCTCTGGAACGCCGAAGGTTGAGGGGAGACGTGATAGAAGTACATAAGAGGCATAGATAGACAGGATCTTTTTTTGCAGGGTGGAAATGTCAAAGACTAGAGCAAGGGTTCCCAACCTGGGGCAGATTTCGCCTACCTAGGGGGTACATTTGTTGATTCCGGATTTGTACATAGTTTTTCTCATCGTCTGACTGTGTTTGGTTCTGGTATACTGGTATCTGGTCATCATTAGTTGTTCATAAATAAGTGAAATAACATTGTTCTGTGCTATTAAAGTTGCCAGGGGTAAACAGGACAAAAAAGGTCAGGAACCCCTGGACTAGAGAGCATTGGTCATGAAGGGGAAAAGTTTAAAGGAGATGTGCATGGCAAGTTGTTTAAAACAGGACACACTGCCAGAGTCACTGCTAGTCTACCCCACGACAGAAGGGATGAGTTGTACGGTTTGATAGCCACAGAGAAAAAGGATCTCCTGTGGCGCTCTGTGCTGCATCTTGGTGGAACCAGTCTGTTGCTGAAGGTGCTCCTTGGGTGTCATGGAGGGGGTGAGCTGTTTGAGGAGCATCCTCCCCTCCAGTGAATCCAACTCAACCCACAGGACGGACCAGCCTTCCTGATGAGCTTGTTCATTCTGTTGCCGTCCGCAGCCTTCACCCTGCTGCCCCAGCACATGACAGTGAAGAAGATGGCACTGGCCACCACCAATTGATAGAACATCTGCAGCATCTTATTGCAGACGTTGAAAGAGTGGAGCCTCCTCCGAAAGTACAGCTGACTGTCCCTTCTTGTACAGGGCCTCAGCGTTTCTGGACCAGTCCAGTTTACTGTCCAGGTAAACTCCAAGGTATTTGTACTCTGTGGTAAACTACACACACACACACACAACCTTGATGGGAACAGGGGACAGGAATGTTCCTCTCCTCCTAAAGTCCACCACTAACTCCTTAGTCTTGTCGGTGTTGATGTGCAGGTGATTCAGCCCACACCACTCAAAGTCCCTCTCCTCACTGAAGCAACCCACAACTGTAGAGTTATCCGCAAACATCTGCAGATAGCAGGAGTCCAAGTTCTGAAATTGGAGGTGTAGATGGTGAACAGGAAGGGAGAGAGGACCATCGCCTGTGGGGCCCCAGTATTGCTCACCACCATGTCCGAGACACAGTTCTGTAGCCTGACATACTATGATCTATACCGGTGGAAATGAGAAACAAAAAGAGGATGGTCACCTTGTTGAAATTGTAGTATAGGCCCCCAAAGAGATGTTACTGCCCAGCTGGTATATTGGGAACTGTGATTTCCAAACTCTATCCTCAGGGATGGGATGATTCTCAAGAGGCAGCAGTGACTGTCCGGGAACGAATGCACCATACGATCTACTCACTTTCCTGATGTTGATCATTGGCACGGTGCAATGATGGCCAAATGGACATTTGGAGAAGGGACCCCCTCCCCGTGGGGAAGCACTCATGGATGGAGAATGGCCACTCTCATTTCCACGTATGTACATTGTATGTATCTTTGGAGCCTTGTTACGGCAGAAAATCCTATCGCAGTTTGCCTGACCATGTGGGCTGAAGGAGTAACAGGTGAAACCTCAGCCAGAAAAGCACGTCAATTACCTCCCAAACGCAACAGATGATAGTTTGTGGCATCTATCAACAGGGGTGATTCTGAGGCTGAGAGGGCGGGTGAACGAGTTCCACTGTTCGAGCAAGCCTGGCATATTATGAGTACCATCTTCTGAAAGCAAAGCCTGTTAAGAGCATTACGTATAAAAATGAGGCTGCCTCCACCTACTACCTCCCTGATGAGGTCTTTGATGATAAGTCCATGTATGCCAAAGTCACCTGGTCCAATGCCAAGTGGCTCGGGACCACTCAGAACTCCAAACACACCAGTTAGGTAGTGCAGCAGTGAGAGCCAGTCCACTACCAGGACTGGCTGGAGACCACAAATGGCTGCACCATTCCAGCAGAACATTCCATATTCACCAGCCAATATCTTTCATTGTCATGGTCTGCATTGCATCATATAAAGTGTAGAAGCTAGAGGAGGTCAGTTTTGATCATTAATAAGATCATGGCCTTCACTGCACCCCGTTATCTAGAATATAAAGCAAAAAATGCAGATTAAATCATCAAAACTAAAACCACTGGCCTCTCCAGATGCTCCATCCATAACCACCTTCAAGCCAAGTGTTTCACTGGCGTTGTGCTGCAGGACCTGCTGGTACACAATCTGCAGGTTCACCAAAGCAGTGGTTTACAAAAATGGCCCTTTAATATTGAGAACACATTTCCCTCATTTTGTTCCCAACTCACACCCTGCCATCTCTTCTCAGAGCACCTCCTTTTTAAAGTGTTTTTTCATGCTGCAGCTCTTTAATCAACTGTGCTGAATTTTCTGTCATTCCCTTTAGTATACAACCACTGACCAAACTTCTGAGTCTCCTCTCTCTAGAAAACTTAAATTTTTTCCCCCAACACCATCTTCTTCAGATGAGCTCCCCTCGGTCTCTATGTCCCAGTGCGGGTGCGTCATGCCTGTGTCATGATCACTCACACACTTCAATGGACAGAACCACCCATCTCACCATGCTCCCACCCCCAGCCACATCTTCTTGGTCACTTTGTGACTTGGAAGTAAGCAGGTCTGAGAAGAGCTGTACTTGTTACCGCTGGTGTAGACACATTTATGAGCTCTAAACCCCTTGCCACTGCTGAAGGCAACTTTAGATTTTTAGACTTCAAAGATAGGGTGAGGAAACAGGCCCTTCGGCTCAGTCGGCGCCAACCAGCGATCACCCCATACACTAACACGAGATACTAGGAACAATTTTACAATTTACTGAAGCCAATTAATCTATAAACCTGTACGTCTTTGGAGTGTTGGAGGAAACCAGAGCACCCGGAGAAAACCCACATAGTCACAGGGAGAACGTACAAACTCCATACAGACAGCACCCGTAATCAGGATCAAACCTTGGTCTAGTGGAAACCCTTCCATATCAATCCGCACCAAGCACTTGGTTCATAGCCCTCTGGGCCTGTGATTTTTGTGCTCATCTAACTCACGGCTGTCTGGGTGAAAAAGATCTTCCTCAGATTCCCTCTAAATCTCTTCCCCCTCACCATAAATCTCCATCTAGTTTTATTTATCTCTGTTACGGGGAATGTTTCTTGCAGCCTACCCTATACTCCATATAATTTAAAAAGCCTCAATCACACCCCCTCTTCATTCATAATTTTTCCAAAGGAAGCAGTGATTTTTTTTTAAAAAGGGGGAGCTCCTTTGGAGGGCGTTCAGTCAAAAAGATCATTGGGGAAAGAAAGTGAGTAGTTTGTTCGCAGTGGATTGTAAATTCACAGTATTTTGAGTTATCTTTGTGTGATAATCAGACCCATTCTAAAAATGCTACGTTGAATAACTATGAGAATTTGTTCACAAATTGTCTACTTCCCTATTAATATCTTGTGTGCAGTATTTGCTATTGTGCCTTATCTGATCAAGTGTTCGCTGAGCAAAATGATGCGATTAACTAGTCTTTAAAACTGAAAATGAAGAGGTAATTCTGTTCAATACACAGTGCAATTGTAGTTTTATGAAATAACTTTAATAAAATCTCCTCTTAGCCTTCAGTGCTCTTATGGAACAAAACCCCTTATGATATATTATGGCACCACTGTGTGTGTGTCACACTCTACAACATCATCAGCGTTTATATTGGACACCCAAATTGCACATACAGTTGCAATTGGGACTAATTGATAATGACGTTTCATTTGTTATTCCTGAACACTGGATGAAATTAAGCTGTGACATTAAACAATTTTAGTTCATAGTTGACAATGCACTAACTTAATCTGCATCACAATCTTCTGCATTGAACTCAAATTAATATCAACTAATTGAGGCTGAGCTGATCCAAACCAGAGACGTCCAAAAATACCAAAGATAGCCACAAAGTGCTGGAGTAAGCAGGCAGCATCTCTGAAGGATAAGGATAGGTACCGTTTTGGTTTGGAACCCTTCTTCTGAACTATGCTGGACTGCCTGCCGCATATCCTGCTGTTGGACTGCTTCATTTTAAACGTGGAGTAATCATCGCACAGGATCTGCTCAAAGAAGTGGTCTGTTTTTTTAAATGTTTCCCTTCTCAGTCCCCTCCTCCATCCCTGCACACATTATGATGAATAAGCAGAAGAATTTAAATATTTTAACTTAAACAGACTGAACATTCAGAGTAATTGTAAATGATCTCATCTTTTCAGCAAACTGCTGACTGCATTGCGCAGTTGCCAGCTTAAGAGAAAAAGGAAGGCTCTGAGAATAACACAGTTGCATCCAGTTTCCCTCTCCCGGAGTTTCCGAAGTGAAGTGCAAGTTCGGCAACAATGGGGCAGTGCAAAGCTGGAAAGATAAACAGATCACAGCAGTGCCAAACATTCAATAATGGACTTCATTAGCCAACCCTGCATACTCATGCTCACAAATTGTGGAAATAGAAGGGCATGGCATTGCAAGGCAAACAATGGAAACGTCACCATTAGTACTGAATATTAAATCATTCGCATTTACATTAGATCTTGACATATTCCAATAAGTCACAGTCCAGATATGTGCAGAATAATTTTATGGGTCAGATATTTAGAACTGTTCTGCTAGTAGTTCACACAGCCTCTTTGATACATCTTCCTTGCTGGTTCGTAATGTGAGACGATACATCTGAAAAATACATGAGAGTCACATGGTGAGGGCTGGGGTGCATCAACTGTAATACCAGTTAACATTTAGATAGGGCAGTAGTTTGAAAATTCATTGGTCATCGATGGTGCTGACCAAACAACTACTGGGACAGTGCAGTACCATGATTTTACTTCTACAGGTGTTAATAAACATGATCATGGCCTCTTCCTACATGACACAAAATAGCTGGCCAATGGACATCAAAAACTGACCAATGCTCACTGCAATGATCACGTAAACTAAACCAGTAAGGCCTAAAAAACATAAAGGAAGTGCATAATGGACAGGCACAGACAGCAGGCACAGACAGCAGAGATCATCAAAGTCTTTTTTCCCAGGGTGGTGTCAAATGCTAGAAGAAATACAAGAAATGTTTGTAATTTATGATGAGATGAGGAATCTGTAAAAGTGATTTTGCCAAGTATTTTTTTTGTTAGGCCCGGGAACACCAGGGGTGGAAGCAGATATGAAAGCTAAGCTTAAGAGGCATTTGGAGGGCACCTCAAGTAGTGGAGGGATAGGAACCGTGTTCAGGCAGATGGGTTCAGCTTAAATTGGCGTTGTTATTGGAACAGACATGAAGGGATCAAGGGCATGATTCTGTGCGATACTATTCTATGTTCTATGATCCTGACGTTATGAATTAAGAAACCTTGTCAGTTATTGAGCTAAAATTATTTTTTGCTGTTACTAAAAATACAACACAACTATATCCTGACCAGCTTGTAATAACATAGAGAAATAAAATCCTTTGTCATTGTTTGATGGGCTGCACCAAAAATAACTTCAATTCATCTTTCTATCTAATACTGTCATTCTTTTGCTACCTGAAGTGATGCAGACTCTTCCGTTTCTTACCTGTGCCTGAGAGTTTGGTTCCAGACGAAGTAAACATCCAACTTGCACGGTTTTTGTTTGAATGATTCCACTCCCCACAAAGTTGGCACTGTTTGGATCCACTCCATCCAGAAGTGCCACACCAAATCCCACAAGCTGCCAAACGAAAAGTATATTATCAATACAATCTAAATTGAAATATAAATTAAATACATTAAGTAGTCACCCAACAATCACCTCAAGAATGCAATAAAGAACAGGTCCCTTATATCACTAGCTCAAGAATTTCATTTCAAGCCTGCCTTTGGCTACTCAATGAAAATACTAAAACAAGTTGCAACAGAACATTACAGATTTGCAAAGGCAGTTAAAACACAGGTTTAGGTATCATAGATATATTTTATTCAATTCTGTTTTAATTAACTAGGTTAACTGATTGTTGCTTCAGAATTTTCCCTCAATAAGTTAGTGAGCAGTAGTCCCTGTCAAAGTGGGGGATTGTAATTTCTGTGCCATATTTCACAGTGAAAGTAGTTGGTGGGTGGCTGCAGTGACAGTGGGTATACTAACATGGGTG
Organism: Leucoraja erinaceus; assembly: GCF_028641065.1. Lineage (NCBI taxonomy): Eukaryota > Metazoa > Chordata > Chondrichthyes > Rajiformes > Rajidae > Leucoraja > Leucoraja erinaceus. The sequence goes on from NC_073394.1 coordinate 35,205,147, forward strand.
GAGAAATAATAAATTAAGAGTAATCCGAGCAAGTGTGATGTTTTGCGCTTTGGGAGACCAAATGTAAAGGGGAATGTATACAGTTAATGGCAAGACTCTTAATAGCATTGATATACAGAGGACTTTTGGGGCCCAAGTTTATAACTTCCTGAAAGTGGTAACACAAGCAAATAGAGTGGTGCTGTATTATTTTCTGCTGCATCTCTGACTGAACAACTTATCCTTGGAGATGCCACCCTGACAGTGCAGTGCTTCCTCACAACTGCCTTGTTAGCAGTATAATGTTTCCTCAGGTTTTCTCTGTACATTTTAACTAAATTGACAGCTTGGAAATCCAGAATGTTTGAACCTACATCCTGCAACCTACACTGGCAATGATACTACAACCAGTGTGAAGTTTTTGCATTATTTAACATATTATGACATAAGTTTAAAGTGAAGGGGAAAGGGTTTAGTAGGAATCTGAGGGGTAACGATGTCACACAAAGGGTGGTGGATGTATGGAACAAACTGCTAGAAGAGGTAGTTGAGGCAGGGACTATCCCAACATTTAAGAAACTTACGACAGGTATACGGATAGGACAGGTTTGGAGGGATATGGACCAAACGCAGGCAGGTAGGACTAGTGTAGCTGGGACAGGTAGGACAGTTGGGACTAAGGGCCTGTTTCCACACTGTATCACTCTATGACTCTATGCAGAATAATTTGTATATACCTTTGCTTTTGTTATCTCTGAATCCATTGGACTCTTAGCTTGAAATATCTGCTGCACTTCTTGCAGTGAGCTATGGGACATAAGAAAAACATATTTGGTAAATGTTTCCATGGTACAGTGTTTTGCAATACCGTCCTGTTGTAAATGTTCCTAGCCAAACACTGAAATAACATCCCCAAAACTTGGAATGAACTCTTGTGAAAGCAGCACCAATTGAATGGTCACAACATTATTATCATTAAGCCAGGAGACTAACCCTAGTTCAATCTGCAGGCATAGTACAAACTTGCAGAATGGAAGAGAAACTTGGAAATAAGATGCTGGAGATCAGCCTTGACATCAAAATAGTATCTGACCATTTGTCAACAGGAATGAAGGAGAAATATTCTCCATTTGTCAGTCAATATTTAACACAGATGGTCGTGTTTATAGGGGGATAATTATCCCAGCCCTTGGCATTGATGCAGTAGTTGCCCAGCCGGGAGTCGGGAGACAATGGCTTGTGGGTGATTAGATATAAGCAGAAAAGGAGAGAGTACAAAGCAGGCAGATGGAGCCAGATCAGGGAGGGGAGGGTAGAATTAGAGACAGAGGCTGGAAGGTGATAAGTGAAGGCACAAGAGAAAACTCAGTAGGTGGGGAACAAAGCTGGATTACGTGTGTCGGGGCGAAGAGAAAAGGCAGGATGAGAGAATCTGGGTGCATCAGAAGAAGAGAGAAAGAAACACAGGGGTTAAGGAACTAGATGGGGTCAGGATAGAGCGTTTGCCAAGGATGGAGAAACATAGGTGATTTGTGTTTGTCCTCACTATGGCAGTAAAAAAACCCAAGGACAGGTATGTCAGTGTGGGAATGGGGAGAGGAATTGAAATGATATGCAACAAGAAGCTACAGTCTACCGTTGTAGTCTACCATTATATGTGTTCCACACTGCTATTAACTCGTCTATGCTTGGTCTTATTGATGTAGAGGCATCAAATGCAATAGAACAGGATGACCGAGTAGCATGTGAATCTTTGCCTGAGCAGGAAGATCTGTTTAGACCCCGTATGATAGTGAGACTAGTTGTAGGAACAAGTGTTGCATCTGCATCCGCTGAAGAGGATGGGAGTGGTGGGATGAGCAAACCAGGTAGATATGAAGAGCGTGATCCAAGTGCAAATCAGAAAGGGGTTGGTGGGGGGCGGGGGGGATGTTGTCACTGGTGGTGGGATCTTGCTGCAGCTGGCAGAGATGACCAAGTATAATATGTTGGATGTGGAGGCTGGTGGAATGAAAGGTGAGGACTAAAGAATCACTATCCTATTTTGTTTGGGGGAATGTGTGAGCAGTAGTGTGGGAAAAGGAGGAAATGCAAATGAGGGCTCTAACAGCAGTAGAGAGTAAATCATGTTTCCTCAAAACGGAGGACATTTCAGATATTCACAGCGGGAGGAGGGCAGGCTCATGCTGGTGCCCATTGATGTGTAAAAATTGAGTGGAATATTAAAAAATATTGGGAGTAAGAATAAGTACTGCAGGCACGATGGGAGTATGAGAAATGGGCAACTGGTGGGATCTTTGTTCCAGAAAGAAGCATTGGGCCCTAAAACCTGTTTATCAAGGGTTGGAGGTGTATAAAGACTGGATGTCTATGGTGAAGTAGGGGCAGGGAATTGTAAGTTGGCTAAATGGTGGAGAGCATATGAATGTGGGTGGGAAGGGGAGACAGGATAGTGTTGAGATATGAGCAGATAGCTTCAGTGTGGCAAGAAGATGCAGAAACAATGGGCCGACCAGGACAGCTCCATGTCCCAGTATGGGTACCAGGGGTAGGTATGAGGAGGTCTTCAGCATAAGAGACTAGACCACAAGCATCACCCTTGTATACAGGTTTAATGGCTGGCAAAGTGGTGGGAAACAAATTGGGGCAAATCATCAACCACTTTATTTTAATAGTTATGGCATTGGAGGATCCGGTAGGGGAGGGGGCAATCTCTGTGATGTGATGAGATGTAGTGTTTGTTATTTTATGTTGGGGTGTGTGTGTGGGGGGGTGGGGGTGGGGTGGGAAACTTTTTGAATCTCTCCCTGCACTGAGACCCGACCTTTCCCGGTATTCGATAACGGTGGGACCGGGGACTCGGTGTCGAACCTCACCGTCGGGAGCTGGCCGGGTTAGCGGTGAGGAGGCTGTCCAAGTGCTCAGCAACATGCCGGAGAGTCAGGCTCTCTACAGGTCTACGACGGCGCCGAGCCCACGGCTGAGCATCACCCTGCGGTACTTCTCCCGCCTGACATCGAAGAGCTTGGAGCGGGGCCTGACACCGCTGCCCAATGGCCGGGACTTTGCGAGCGCAACCGGGGGACCCGTGGACCTCGACATAGAAACAATCGCCAGCCGGGGGCTTGGGACTTGAAAGCTGTGGGGGGGGGAGAGTGCAGTGGAGAGATACGTTTATTTGCATCACAGTGATGGATGTTTATGTAAATCCAACCACTTATTGTGTGTTAATGGCTGCAGTTTCGTTTGGATGGGGTCCAAATGACCTGATTCTGATTCTGATTACATCAGCAGATCTATCATCAACTGGGGGGTCACCCTTGACCAGAGACTTAACTATTTCAGTCCCAATGAATATGGTGGCCACAAGAGCAAGTGAGAGATTATAAATTTGATGGCAAATGATTCACCTCGTAGCTTCACCATGCATGCACCATTTACAAGTCACAAACCACAAGTCATGTTCATGATGCAATATTGTCCATAGAGTCACGAGATCTAATAATAGTCAGGAAGCCATCTCTACCATATCTGCATCATATTTGAAAGAAGCCATCTGTAACAAAGCAACCCTATGTGACTGGTGTCCATTCAGCAGCTTAAAAAGTAATCCCTTCCAGCATGCATGAGATGCATTAGAACAACTCACCCAAGGCTTCTTTAAAGTAGCACTCTAACCTGTAACTTACACTGCTTAGAAATGATGCATGGGTAAACTTAGCTCCAGACCATGCCCCATTCTGATGTATACAGCTATTCCTAGTTTAAATCATGAGATTCTCTGTGTAATACCAAGATAGCAGTACTTTCATCAATTATAGTGATGGAAAGCAACACTGCAACACTTTAGTACATTACAACTAAAACCTGACACCTAGATCTTACAGGGAGACAGGGACTATTGTCTAATTGTTCATCTATCTTTCACTCACTCTGGCAAAATACTATGTCCTAATTGTTGGGGAAAGAACTGCAGATGCTGGTTTAAACCGAAGATGCTGATTTAAATAAAATGCTGGACTAACTCAGCGGGACAGGCAGCATCTCTGGAGAGCGGGAATGGGTGACGTTTCAGGTCAAGACCCTTCTTCAGACTGAAAGTCACCGGAAAGTGAAACAAGAGATATAGATGATCATGTAGAGAGATATCGAACAAATTAATGAAAGATATGCAAAACAGTAACAATGATAAAAGGAACAGGCCATTGTTAGCGGTATCTAGGTGAGAACGAAAGCTGGTGTGACTTGGGTGAGGGTGGGATGGAGAGAGAGGGAATGCAGGGGTTACTTTGAATTTGAATTTGATTCCTTTATTGTCATTCAGACCTTTCGGTCTGAACGAAATTTCAGTTGAAGTTAGAGAAATCAATATTCATACTCCTGAGTTGTAAATGTTGATCTGGTTCTGGCGTCATCTGTGACCGTTCAGATTGGCCTATATTGTACCAAGACCAGATGGGTCCATGTGGATGAGTGCCAGTGTGTTAGCTGGTATGTGCACTGGGTAGCTCATCGTTGTTTTTCAGCAGTGAATGGTCACAAATGCATTTGCCATGGGCCTATGAAAGGCCTAAAACAATTGCATTTTCAGCATTTCATGGGCTAATTTTGCTACAATTCATCGTGGAAGGGCGTATACCTGCTTAGCTGTTTCCAACGGCGGAAAAAGTCTTCAGCTGACATCTCCGTGGGCTGGAAAAATTTATTCAATGTAATGGGAAGCTTGACAGAGATATTTTGAAGATCTCCATCATATCTGCTATAAAAGAAAGCAGAACAGGAAAGTGAAATAACAATGGCAAAACCCACTGCTGCAATTATTTCAACCTGCAATTATCCCCAGTGGCACAAAGCCAGCCAGGGATTACTTTTCAAAGGACGTATACCTGAACTGAACATTGAGAAATGGTGCATTGACAAAGTCGGAGATGCACTCGATGTTTAGCACTTGTTGAACCTGGGTGCTACCTTCAAGCATGGAATCCACAGGCTTGGTTTGAATATTCAATTGTGCAGACATAGTTAAGGACATGACAATATACACATTCGCAAAGATCTTTGTAACACCAGCAGACTTCCATGTACTGATCTTTTCAGTAGAATATGAAAGAAATTTAACACAATTTCCCCTCTGGTAAGTGAAGGTTGCAGTCTTTCCCATTGCAACAGAGGGTCTACTGACTATTACATATTGCAAAGCCCTTTGTCCATACCATTAAAATCAAAGGCCATTTACAAGCATTCAAATCTCAAAGATGCGCTCAAGAATGTGTATGTAACACTTTTGCTTCAGTGTGGTATAAAAATATTTGATATCCCCTTTGTAGAAATCTTTCTCAAATCCTTGTGATTGTTATTTTCCTTGGAAAGAATATATAGCCTACAGTTCCATGAGACGGTATCAATAACACGGAAAAAACACCAGCCACTGGAAACAATCAGTGGGTCAGGCAGCTTCTCCTAAAGGTCGCAGATACTAAACATTTTTTCCGCCTCCAGAAATGATGCATAATCTGATAAATAGTTCCAGCATTGTGTTTTCAATCTCACATTTCCAGCATTCACATTAAATGAGTTAGTAAAGAGAATGTAAAAAGTTCCGATGAATATTGTTATTTTAATCGCAAGAAAATTGTAGAATTTTCGAAGATCACGTTTTAAACAACAGGCAAGAAAAACCATTGATTTATCCCCGAGAGAAGTTGAGTAATGGATCCGTGCTGATTCATCAGCTTAAGACACGTTGTTCGTCAGAACAGTGGTTGGGGAACTGTTAACAAGGGGGAAAGAGAACATTAGTTTTGTCTGGCAGTCAAAGTTAATTATTCAAATAACAACCGACTGTCAATCTGACTCAGACGGTGGTTACCTTGCCCATCAGAGAACATAGTTTAGAGATCCAGCCCATGATCCAGAATTTGAACACTGGACTGACGCAGCATTGAAGTGTGACCAAAGTGCTATTTTAATGAGGCCATCCAATGGTGTAGCTGAAGGTTTCACTGTTATTAATAGCCAGCAACTAATCAACCGGATGGATTGGAGCCTGTGTATGGCTACCCGGCAACATTGACCACTTTTCCAAGTCGCATGTTTCACTGGAGTGTGGATTTGGTGATGAGTTTTGTGGCTCCGCATTTATGTCAAGGTCAAGATAAACTCATCTGTAGTCTGTCTGCCACAGAGATACATCTCCATTCCGAGTTGGAGATTGCAAGCACTTTTCAGAAGACACAAACAGAGAAATACTGGGCTGTTCGTATGCGGCTGCTGGTTAGGGGAACACAACTGTTCTGGGAAGTGCAATTGTAGGACACATTTTGAGGGGAGAGACAGACAAGCAGGAATCATAACCAAGTTTTCTACCTGCCATTTCCCCTTGAAATTTGTGCACATTGGTCTAAGTTGTTTCCTAGGAACTTCAATCACTGTGAATTCAGATAATTTAGAGTTGACCGAAATGGAAACACCCACTTTCTGCACACAATAGCTCATAGCAGTATATAAATAGAAAGGGTCTCCAAGACTATTCGTCACCTCAGGCACTGTATTCAAGCTTTGATTTTCACACAAAGGATATGAGCAGAGAGGTTTCCGGGGCAGATGACTTCTGAGGTGAAACTGTTGAACTGATCAAAAGTTTTGTTTCCATAAAACACATACATTCGACCTGCAGACAATGAGAGTAGTTATGTTAGCAGACGTACCTCCTTGAACATTCTCACTAACCTCTCACTCCCCAATCGCATTTACAGCAAGTTACAAGCCCATGAAATTTCACAACATTTTGTTCAACCGCATTGTTAAAATACAACTACAGGTACTTCCGAGACACAGAGCATTTCCAGGATAGCAATAAAATGACTGCCACAGTTCAGTAATTTTACATCTTCAGCATAGGGAACTGGACAAGGACTCAAGAACAAGTGAAAGTATGGAATTAGTGGATATCTTATTTGAAGCAGCTGCCAGCTGAGGTGCATGGAGGAGGCATGCTACTAAATTGTAGGTACCATTTTAAGCATCTGGTAATAAATCTTCAGGTATCTCTTCTTTAATGCCTGTTACTTCCCTTCACTAGTCCTTATGGTGCTGGCCATGTAGTTCCGAGTACAAGCAGCCATCTTTCCCCATACAAACTGTGTACAATGTGGGGTACTGACAGCTGATGGCATCACAGCAATACTCAACCCAGTCTTGTTGAGACGTCTATAAATTGCTACTTCCATTTGCAGTTGCAGGTCAGGCGATGGGAAGACAAGCCACTTTACCTGCATCTCTGACAAAGATGCCAGGGATGTGCCATGTTCACTACCTTAGTCAGAAACTGCTAACCTGCAACAAACTCTAGGAGAAGCGCCAATTCCCAGCGCATTCCAGATTATAATCACTGCATACATTTCTTTTTTCCTCATGGTACTCCCTTGTTGGAAGGATCAGGGATCAATGTAAAGAGATCCGAGTCAAAAAACTAGGATTGCCTCAGTGTCAAAGGCTCAGTGGGGGCTGAATTTTTAGTCATAGTCATACAGCGTGGAAACAGGCCCTTCGGCCCAACTTGGCATTCACAAAGGAAACAGACTTGGCTGTTGGAGAATTCAATGAAATGGGTCAGTGAGAGTCCTGTGTAGGTCTCTGTAAATAAAGAGGGGATACTTTATGCCTTGATATGATACATTCCCAGAGCAGGATAGGATGTACATTGGAGGCAAGGGAAGATATTGCAGGGGCTCTGGCTGAGATTTTTATATCATCACTGGATGAAGTACTTTATAATTTAAAGACGGAAAATGTGGTCCTCTTTTTCAAGAAAGGCAGCAGGGAAAAGCCCAATAACTATAGACACGTGAGCTGGAAGGGAAGATACAATAAAAACTCTGAGGGGGGGGGATTAAAGATTACTTGAAAGGCAGGAACTAATCACAGACAGCCAGCATGACTGTCAGGGGCAGATCCTATCTGGCCCATTTGATTGAACTCTTTAGTTAACAAAGTCTGTCGATGAGGCAGGACTATAGATATGATTTACATTGATATCACTAATGTCTTTGTCACAATCTATGTTCAATCCATTGTTAAAATAAAACTGATTCTAAAACACAGAGCATGTCCACCACAACATGAATATAGTATCACAATTCAGTCATTCTATGTCTGCAGTATACAGAACCGAACAGGGACTCTAGATCCCACATGGGAATCTGGTTCAAAACATTAGGGTGCGTGGGATCTCTGGAAAGTTGGCAATTGGAGACAGAGGGTTGTTTTTATGGTTGGATGTCTATGAATAATGGTGTTCCACAGAGATCAGTGGCATGGCCTTTGCTGTTTGTAATATGCGTGATGACATGGATGTGAATGTGGGAGCCATGATCGGTAAGTTCATTGATGACGAGATTGACGGAACTGTTGATGGTGTAGAAGATAGTTTTAGGCTGCAGAGAGATACTTACGTGATGGTGAAATAGGCTAAATATTGGCAAATGGATTTTAATCCAGACAAATGAGAGAAGATGTATTTTTGGCAGCACTAGCAAGGCTAGGACATGTAACATGAATGGTTGAGTTCGGGAATATTGAGAAACAGTACTTGCAATGCAGGTAGATAACATGATTTGGAAGGCATGTGTGATGCTGCTTGGAGCACTGAACAATGAATTAGTGAGTTATGCTCCAATTATATTAGACCTCGGTCAGACCTGAGCCAGAGAACTGTGTGCAGTTTTGGTCACATTGCAATAGTCCATTCAAATAATATGGACAAATTGAACATGAAATGGGAAAGAGTAGGGAAAGGATGGATATTGGGAGGAGAGAGGAGAGAAAAGCAAAAGACTTACCCAAGTTCTGTCTAAACTCAGATCTCAGACCAATCTGTAAAAGTTGGTTCTCAAATAAGACACCACTATTTTTACAAACAAACCTGAAAAATAGAAGGGTGGGAAGATACAGAGAAACAGAGTGTGTATAGTATTCTAGAGGAATAAATCTTTTTTGAAGTGCCTTACTTGAAAATAGTCAATTATAGAAAGGACATTGTCTTTGTTGAAGGGACAACAAGCATGTACCCACATGGATCAGACTAAATGATCAACACAGGCTTCCAGGCTTGAGTCCCAAGAATGGCAATGAAAGGCAGAATACTGAGAACACTGCACTCTCCTTTCTTTCCTGACAACCAAAACCAATGAACAATATGAAATCATTTTCTCTGCAACCTTGAAGATGTTGACTTTAGCAGGAGATAGCTCCAGTTTTAGCAGGAAAGTACCAGATTCTTCAGGACCTCAGTCAAAGTGACTGGAATTCCCTTTCCAGGAATCTAGCCTGGTGTTGTTCAACATGGTAAGCATTTGCCATATGTGACTAATTTACAATCCACTTTGGGCCAACTGCGTTTCTGATTAGTGAATTAATAGTGAGATATTTACACATTTGATAGACCTGGCATCTTAAGGTTATCACAACACAATGACTGTATTTTTATGGTATAATCATGAGTTCTAAAGGTAATATAAAAAGGAGATTGTGAATAGTTTATTAAGCTATAGTGACTTAATTGCTGGAAATATTTATTTAGTAAATGCATGCATGGGCATAGGAGTATGCAAAGTTCTTACTGACAAGACTGAAATGGGCTAAAGTACATGAAGCCATCCAACATCTATTCTCAATTGCAGTAGGCATCAGATATAAAGAATATTCATGGTCATATGATCAGGGTCTCTGGCCAACTCATCCAGAATAACTAAGATGCCCGTCTAATTTACTTGATGCCCATCTAATCTACTAAACTAATAACTGAATTCATTCTATCCTTGCCCCTGATGATTTTATACCCTTCTGTGAGAACATGTCTCAGTCTAATACTTTAGTGGGGAAGCGGGAACGGCGTACTACTGATTTTAGATGATCAGCTATGATCATATTGAATGGCGGTGCTGGCTCGAAGGGCCGAATGGCCTACTCCTCCTCCTTTTCTACGTTTCTATGTTTCCAAGGAATAAAGTTCCAGCCTGCCCAAATTCTGCCTAATATCTCCATTCTTCCAGTCATGACAACATTCTTGTAAATCTTCTCTGCAATCTTTCTAAGTGTGACCTCCCAACATCTTGTACATTGCAAAATAACATTCAAAATTCTATACTCAATGCCTTTACTAATGAAAGCCAGCGTGGCAAAAGCCTCTTCACCACCCTGTCTACTTGTGATGCCACTTTCAGGGAACTAGATACTTGCACTCCTCAGTCCCTCTGCTCCCTAACACTCCCCAGTGTTCTATTGTTCACTGTTAAAGTCCCATCCTGACGTGACTTTCCAAAATGCAACACCTCAGACTTAGATTAATTAAACTCCTTCTGCTATTTCTAGGCCCAATTACCCAGGTGATTGCTGTAATTCTTGATAATCTTCTTCACTACCTACAATACCACATATTTTAGTATCTTCTGCAAAGTTACTGACCATGTGTTGTACATTCCCATCCAAATTGCGGATATAAATGACAAACAACAATAGGCCCAGCTCCGACCCCTGGCATACACCACAAGTACTGTGTCCAAAAAAACAACCTTCCACCATCACCCTCTACTTCCTACCATCAAGTCAATTATGTATCCAGTTCTGGATCTTCTTGGATCCTATGCTATCTCATCTTCTAGAGCAGCTTATCAAGTGGAACTTTTTCAAAAGCCTTACTGAATCCATTTAGACTTTATCCAGTGGCCTGCACTCATAGGCCTTCTGGCTCACTTTTTCAAAAAAAACAGTCAAATTTTTGAGAGACAGTTTCCTGCACACTTTGCTGACTCTCCATCATCAACCCTCGTATTTCCAAATACATTTATATCCTATCCCTCAGATTCCCCTTCTAATGTTACTGAACCTTAGATGTTAAGCTGATTGATTGATAGTTCCCAGGTTTTTCTTCACAGCCGTTCTTGAATAAAGGCACAATATTAGCCACCCTCCAGTCTTTCAGCACCTCACTTGTGTGTAATGATAATCCCTCAATTTCTACTGTACTTTCCCACAATGTTCTTGGAAATTATTGATCGGAGCTCAGAGATTTATCGACCTTCATATATTTTGAGATGTCCAGCACCATCTCTTCTATGATGTGGACTAACCCTAAGACTCAATTTGCTTAGTCTTCATGTCTTTCTCCTTGGTAAAAACAGAGGTGAACTATTTATTGAGGACCTTACCCACCTTCTGTGCTCCACATATAGATGTCCTTTCTTTTTTTGTTGATGAGTCCTATTCTCTCGCTAGTTACTTTTTCCAGTTAATATATAATCTATTTGGATTCTCCCTGGTCTTCTCTACCAAAGCTGTCTCGTGCCTTCTTTTTGCCACCCCTATTTCCTTCCTAAGTATATTCCTGCATGCCTGTACTCCCTCAAAGAATTTGCTTGATCCCAGCTGCTCGCACCTGACCTACGCCTCCCCTTTTTTCTGACTAGAACCTCAATATATTGTCATCCAGGATTTCCTCTTCCTTTTTCTTCATGCTAACAAGAACACGCAGACCTTGAACTCCCATTATCTCATTTTTTAAATCCTCCCAATTGTCTAATGTCCCTTTGAATGCAAACATTCTGCTCCAATCAACTTTTGCAAGTTTCTGTCAAATACCATCAAAACTCACCATGCCCCAATTTAGAACTTTAAGTTGTGGACCATTTCTGTCCTTTTCATAATTATTTGAGAACTTATCAAATTATGGTCATCGGTCCCATCGTCATCCCCAGTGACTGACACTTCAGTCACTGACCATGCCCTATTTCCCAAGAGTCTTTTACATAGGACCCTCTACATATTGCCCAAAGACATTTTTCTGAACACAATCGACAAGTTCCACCCCATCTATGCCCTTTACCCTATGGCAGTCCCCAAGTTAGAAAAGTTTAAATCTCCTATGAGCACCCTGTTACTCTTTCAACTTTCCATAAACACCCAGCATATTTGTTCCTCTAATTGACAATAGTTAAATTAAATTAAGGTATTCATCCCCTTGTTTCTCAGCCTCACTCATAAAGCCTTGTGGGATGATAAAAAAATAGAAAATAGGTGCAGGAGGAGGCCATTCGGCCCTTCGAACCAGCAACGCCATTCATTGTGATCATCACTGATCGTCCCCAATCAATAACCCGTGCCTGCCTTATCCCCATATCCCTTGATACCCCTAGAGCCCTAGAGATCTATCTAACTCTCTTAAATCCATCCAGTGACTTGGCCTACACTGTCCTCTGTGACAGGGAATTCCAAATTCACAACTTTGAGTGAAAACGTTTTTTCTCACCTCAGCCTTAAATGGCCTCCCCTTTATTCTAAGACTGGCCCCTGGTTCTGGACTCGCCCAACATTGGGAACATTTTTCCTGCATCTTGCTTGTCCAGTCCTTTTATAATTTTATATGTTTCTATAAGATGCCCCCTCATCCTTCTAAACTTTAGTGAATACAAGCCTAGTCTTTTCAATCTTTCCTCCTATGACAGTCCCGCCATCCCAGGGATCAATCTCGTGAACCTACGCTGCACTGCCTCAATCACAAGGATGTCCTTCCTCAAATTAGGAGACCAAAACTGTACACAATACTCCAGATGTGGATTTTCCAGTGCCCTATACAACTGCAGAAGAACCTCTTTACACCTATCCCTCGGTAATTTTATCTCAGACTATTGCTGTAATGTTCTTATTAATCAAAAGTGCAACTTCCCCATCTCCCATTCTTCTGTCTTTATCCACTGGTAGCACCTGTACCCTGGAACATTAAACTGCTAGTCTTGTCCATTCTTTAACCACATATCTGTCATGATTATTATGACTTCATCACACATACATATCCACGCTCTGAGCTCAGCTGCCTCATCTGTCAGGCTTCTAGCATTGAAATAAATGCAATTTAATCCAACAGTACTTTCTCGCTGTCATGCTGTGCTCCTGCCCGACTTGTCTACTGAACTTGCTGTTGTTGATCTCCACATCAACTTGTCATCTACCTCACTACTGCTTTGAATCCCGTCCCTTTCAAATCTAGTTTACACTCTCCTTAGTAGCACTAACAAATCTGTCCGTCAAGATTTTGGTTCCCTCCCAATGCAAGTGCATTTCTGTCCCTCTTGTACAGGTTATTTTTGTTCTAGAAGATATCTCAGTAGTCCAGAAATCAGAATACCAGGCCTTTGTACCAACTGTTCAGCCATGCGTTCATCTGTCCAGTCCTCCTATTCCTACCATCCCGAGCACATGTGATGGAGTAATCTAGAGATTACTACCCTTGAGGTCCTGTTTTTAGCCTTTTGCCCAACTCCCTATATTCACTCTATCGAACCTCATCCCTTTTTCTACTTGTATTACTTGTGCCAATGTGTACAATGAGTTTTACCCTTTCCCTTGAGAATATTCTGTAGCCACTCAGAGATATCCTTGAATCTGGCATCTGAGAGCAAAAACTCAAACATGACAAACAAGGTAGTTGCGGGTGTCTGGTGCAAATATAGTGGCCCATTGGATAGCATTTCTGCCAAACAGCTCTAATGACCCAAATTCAATTATGACCTCAAGTACCATTTTTGTGGAGTTTGCATATTCTCTCTGTGCCTGCATGGGTGTCCTCCGCGTACTCTGGTTTCCTCCCACATTCTTAAGACATGCTGTTTGGTTGCTTAATTTGCTATTGTGAACTTTCCTGAGTGTAGCTGGGTGGCAGGAGAAATTGAAGGAGCTTGAAGTTGCTGGGGATAAGAGAAGGAAATGGAGTTAGTAGCGATTAGTTGATGGTTTGTGTAGGGACGGGGAGCTGAAGGCCAGCTTCCATGCTTTAAATATCTGCGAGAAATTCTAGGATAGGGATTCTAGGATAAACAATTGAGTGTGTGCAATGTTATGCAAGTAGCTTTCAACCTAGAATCTTATTAATTGAGCAGATAGTTGAAAATTGATACCTCACAAAATTGTCTTCAGTCCCAGGCACATGAGAGATGACTCCAGCATCTATGTCCGAGAATACATCCACCAATAAATCACCTGCAGACTGATTTGAGGGACGTGAATTCAGAAAATGAACTGATCGAACATCCATAAGATCAATTGATGAGGAATGAAAGGCCTGAAATAAAAACACACTAAGCATTAGAAAATATGTCACAAACCTCACTGCTTGAATTGAGAATTGGAAAACTAAGTACAGTTGACATATAACAAGACAACCTACTCAAACCAATTTTGAAGGCTCAGAATTATCAGCAATTTGTCAGAACTTAATACCTCAAGGTTATAATATTTAATGACCAATTTAGTCCATGAAGGAGGCTACATGTACATGAGAGAATCAGGTAATCAAATTATTGAATTACTAAATAATCTACTTTCAGCAATTTTGAATAAGGGAGAAATACTCACCATTAAACTATGATAAGTCTCCGCAGCTCTTCAAATAACACAGAGGGGCCCTGCAATAACTACCTGAACTTGCCGAGGCAGGCAGTCGAGGGATCTGATAGATGGGCTCTCAGACTGTGTACTATCGCTCATCACCACACTGTCAGCTCAGAACCTGTGCGGTGGCTTGAATCATCATCCAGCAGATTCAAGAGCTTGTCCTGCATGCCAGGATATTCCTTCTACTTAAAGAACACCTGCTATTTCCAGAGGTCCACAAGCACAAAGCAAGCAACACACACCACATGGCCTAGACCACTGTTAGTAGTACAGAATATGGTCCTTCCAAAAATAACTTTAAAAAGGCATTAAAGAGCCACACAGCTTTTTCCAGTTCTGATTTTGGAAAGTTATCGATCTGAAACAATCATTCTCATTCTCTCTTTCCTGTCCTGTTGAACATATCCAACATTTTTTGTTTAAATAAAAACAGTAACTGAGAAATCACAATGTCAGTCAGTTTGTTATAAAGCGGTCAACCAGGTCTCTGCGGAATTCATGCAGTCACACAACTTAAAGAGAACCTCAGAAGTGTACACTTGTGCTCCTGGGTAAAGAAATGACGGAGCTAGTGAGTGAGGGGTGTTCCTGTGAGAGCTGGGGCGAGGTCTGTTCATTGCAGCCAACTGCAGAGTCAGAAGCTCATGAGATCGAGGTTGGGGGTTGTTCTAATGGAACAAACAAAGCAGGTAAACTGTTTTAGCAATCACAGGGAACAGTCAAATATACAACATTTCAAAGGAATTGAGAAATAAATACACAACCATATTCATTTTGGATACAGGATAAGCTGTCCCACTGAACACATTTAGGCTAGATACAGTGAAATCAGATGCAGAAGAAAACTCTCTTCAGAGTGCCGCAACAATATTTATCAGTCAGATTCGAAGAGTAGCTGCAACCTCAGCATTATGTTTTTATGTTCAGTCAATCATTCTACTTTGAGGTTTCTTCATAGAATCACAGAATGGTTATAGTAAGAAGGGAGCATTAAAAATGCAGGAGTAGGTCATGCAGCTTTGTTATGTAATAAGGTCATTCCCCATGTATTACATTAGTACCACTTTCATGTACTAATCCCATTTTCTTTGATTCCTTTAATATATAAAACCTTTTGCACGATTTAAGCTATTGACACCACACTCGCTGGCTCTATGTGACCTAGAGATTATTTTCTTTCAGACATTTATCCAGTTCGTTTTTTTACGTTTGTATTTGCCGCCACCACTATTCTTGAGTCTGCAAACTCAACCCCTATCCAAATCCCATGTCAGAGAACACAGAACACTACAGCACAGATCCTTCAGCCCACAATGTTTGTGCCAATCATGATGCCAAGACCATCACTTATCTACCTGCATGTAACCCACATCCCTCCATTTTCTGCATATCTATATGCCTGTCTAAAAGTATTTTGTTCATAGATACAGCATGGTCACAAGCCCTTCGGCCCATCGATTCCATGCCTACCGTCACTCACCCGTTCACACTAGAGCTATGTTGTCCCACTTTAGTATCCACTCCATACACACTAAGAGCAATTTACAGAGGCCAATTCATCTATAAATCTGCACGTCTTTGCGATACGGAAGCAAACCGGTGCACCCAGACGAAACTCACGTATAGTCACAGGGAGAACGTGCAAACTCCACTTCTCACAGAGCCTGAATATTGTCCTTCCACTACAATTCTTTGTTCTCTGTCAGTAAGCCAGTTCCAAATTCATATGACCATGTCCCTGATGATCCAATGCATCTTAATCTTCTGGAGCAGCCTACTATAGGGGACTGTTAAATGCCTTACTAAAGTAGACAACATCCACTGCTCAAACTTCACTGCTTACCTTCGTCACCTGCTCAAAAAACTTGATCGGGTTAGTAAGACAAAACCTGCCGTATACAATGCCATGCTAACTGTCCCTTATTAACTCATTCTCTTCCAAATGGGTGTAAAACCTATCTAGAAGAATCATCTCTGATAGTTTGCCCACCACTGACGTGAGGCTCAATGGCCTTTAAATCCCTGAATTCTCTCTACTTCCCTTCTTAAATAAAGGAACAGCATTAGTTACTCTCCAGTCTTCCAGGACCTCGCCTGTGGCTAGAGAAGAGGCAACGCTCTTTTCAAGAGCTCCTACAATCTTCTACCTTCCCTCGCCCAATAAAATGGGATAAATCCCATCACGTCCTCACGATTTATTCACCTTAATGCACTTCAAGACACCCAATACCTCCTCCTTCTTAATAAACTACCCTTACACATCAGTATTCTCCACCTTGATCTCACTGCCCTCCATGTCTTTCCCCTTGGGAAAAACAGATACAAAGTCTTTGTTTAGTATCCCACCTACATTCCCAGACTCCAAGCACAAATTCCCTCCTTTATCCTTGAATGGTCCTACCTTCTCCCTGTTTATAATATAGGCATAAGAACATTGGGATTGTCTTTAATTCGACTTGCTAAAGCTACGTTGTGGCCCCTTTTGGACCTTCTAATTGCCCAGGACTTCTTTCCTCCTTTCTTTATATTCCTCAAAGGCCCTGTCTGTGTCACCTTGGCTGGTTCCCTAATCACTTTCATTTTACCAGTTCTCAACTCAACTCCTCCATCAATTTCCCTCCATCTGCTTTATCAGTATCTTGAATTATTTTAAAAACATCTCCAATAAAGCCCCTTGCAAATTGCTCTATTCCAAGAAGAAGAATATCGGCTAAACCAGTTCTGTTGGCAGAACTAACGTGCCTCATTCCTAGATTCATTTCAGTCAATCTCTTCAGCACCCACTTCAGTCTCTGGATCTTACCTGCAACATTTACTTTTAGAGTCACAGTCATAGAGTGATACAGTGTGGAAACAGGCCCTTCAGCCCAACTCGCCCACACCGGCCAACATGTCCCAGCTACACTAGTCCCACCTGCCTGCGCTTGGTCCATATCCCTCCAAACCTGTCCTATCCATGTACCTGCCTAACATTTCTCGTTATTAAATTTAATCTGCCTCCAAGGTGCCGGTTTCACCAATCTATTTATATCTCCGTGAAGACTTTGCTATCTCCCTCAGTGTTGACTCCATCCCAGGTTTCTATATTCTCCATATTTGGAAATTCCTGTACAACCTAGTTCAATTATATTCATGTTCCAGAGTCTGGATGGTGCAGGAAAGGCCAACAATTATCACCCATCTCTAATTGTATTTGAGTAGGTGGTGGTGGAGCCACCTTCCTGAACCTCTACAGTGCTTCCAAACTGCTCTTGCGTTGGGAGGAGAGTTTACACCCAGCTGTAATCTACAATAAACAATGTGATATCAAATAGTAAAATTATTCATCTGTTTGATGTTATATCTCAAAGTAGTTGAAGTCAAACCGATGGTTATGATATCATGGATTTTCAAAAGACGTTGGATAAAGTTACACATTTGAAGTTATGAAACAAAGTTAGAGCACATGAAACTGGAGATAATACATTAACATAAACTGAGTTGGTAAAGATGTGGAAAACAAAATATAGAAGCACCAGGTCTTTGCCAGGCTGGAGGCTGAGACTAATGGGGTACTTCAGGGTATCCATGCTTGGACCCCAATTATTTACAATCAACAATATGGCTGAAGGGATGAAGTGTAATATTTCCAAGTACGTTGATGACATGAATATGGTGCTGCGAGTCGTGATTTAAAGAGGCTTCAAGAAGCAATAGACAAGCTGAATGAATAGGCAACAACATGACACATGTAGGATAATGTGGAAAAATACAAATGTATACATGTTTGAAAACAGAAAAGGTGAGTATATTTTAAAGGGTGAGAATTGGTGAAGATGTTCAAAAGGAGTTGGGTGTCATACTTAAAACTATCATGCCAGTGCAGCAGACGTATGATATATTAGCCTTTGTTACTGAACTGTTACTGACAACAGGAAAGATGTCTTATTGTATTTTTATGGGAACTTGGTGAGAGCAAAGATTGTCTTACTGCAGTTATTTGGGGTCTTTATTTTGCTGAAATACAATACTTTCTCAGCAAAGATTCAGTAGAATGATACCTGGGATGATGGGTCTGTTGGTTGTGTAGGCTAGGCTTATATAGAGTTTAAAAGAATGAAATTGAACTATTGAAACATACAAAAGTCTTGAAGGGTTTGACGCGTATTTATAGGATTGACTTTCCGTGGCTGGAAGGGTGCAGAGTCCAGGGGATAGTCGCAGTGGCATTTAGGAGTGAAATGAGTAGAATGTTTTTCAGTGAAAGGGTGGGGAACAGTTAGAATGTTCTACCCTGGAGGGTAGTGTTGGGTCAGTCACTGAGGTCATTCATAAAGGAGATAATAGATCTCTGGATATTATCAAGGGTTATGCAGATAAGGATGGAAAATGGTTTTGAAATGATAATATCAAGTTTCTTATAGAAACTTACAAAATTCTTAAGGGGTTGGACAGACTAGATGCAGGAAGATTGTTCCCGATGTTGGGGAAGTCCAGGACAAGGGGTCACAGCTTAAGGATAAAGGGGAAATCCTTTAAAACCGAGATGAGAAGAACTTTTTTTCACGCAGAGAGTGGTGAATCTCTGGAACTCTCTGCCACAGAGGGTAGTTGAGGCCAGTTCATTGGCTATATTTAAGAGGGAGTTAGATGTGGCCCTTATGGCTAAGGGGATCAGGGGGTATGGAGAGAAGGCAGGTACGGGATACTGAGTTGGATGATCAACCATGATCATATTGAATGGCGGTGCAGGCTCGAAGGGCCGAATGGCCTACTCCTGCACCTAATTTCTATGTTTCTATGTTTCTATTTAAGAGGGATTTAGATGTGGCCCTTGTGGCTAAAGGGATCAGGGGGTATGGAGAGAAGACAGGTACAGGATACTGAGTTGGATGATCAGCCATGATCATATTGAATGACGGTGCAGGCTCGAAGGGCCGAATGGCCTACTCCTGCACCTAATTTCTATGTTTCTATGTTTCTATAATCAGCCATATTCTTGTTGAACAGTGAAGCAAGTGAAAAGAGCTGAAACATCCATCCTTGCTCTATTTTGTCATATTTCAAATAGTTTCTCTTTTGGGCCAAGTGCCAGAACACTATGACAGATTGTTATTGCAGCGTACCAGGCCCTTATTTGCCACATTGACTTCAGGACCGCCATTGACATCAGAAGTAGGCTCCTTTTTTGCATCCTCGAGGTCAGTTAGGAGGCCGGATTCCTTCTTCTTTTTCAGCTTGGCGAGTATTGAAGATTCCCTCTCAGGGAATGGTGGCATCTCCTCCAATACAGTTGCCTAGCAGCAAAGAAACAAGTCAGCTGGTGAGAGTCAAGATTATCCCAAAGTACCGCCAATACATGGCAATGTTGGTAAATGGTGAATATCAATCAATTGGTAAACTTCAGACTGAGACCCAAATTCTTCCAGGTAAACATTACATCATGCTGAATAGACCACTATTACTACTTCAAGCTGAAACTGTGCTAAAATGGACGTAGACTGCATTTGACCAACCTGTGATTATTGATCTGAATTATTACACAGTGTTTCCTGTTTAAAAGTTCTTGATGATAACAATGTCCATTTCTTCCAACTACATTCCATGCCCCCAAGCCTTGCTTTATCTTTATTCACACACTAATTTAAACCACTGTTCATCCACCAGCTAGGTTTTGTTAAAATCTCTAATTTCACTACCAATTCCTGTTGCTTCCGTCCTCCAGCTCCCATTACAATCTCCAACAATTCTCTCCCTCTGCAGTATAGCACCAGGTCCTCTAAATCAAGAAGAAAGTTGAATTTAGATTCAGAAGGAAGAGAAGCAGTAACAGAACATTTAGCTCCTAATTCCGTCTATGTCACTTAATAAATTATTTGACCCAGCAGTACTTCACTAAGCCCATATCCATTGATTTCTTTAACATGCAAAAATCCTTTTAGCCCACATTTGTGCTCAGAGACCAGTCCTCTTGGCTAGAGAATTCCAAAGACTCACTAGCTCTGGATGAAGGCCTTTCTCTCATCTCAGTCTTGCATGACTGACCCCTAACTTTAAGACTGTGACCCTCTGGTTCAAGACACTCCACTCAAGGGAAACATCATTCTAGCTTCCACTTTGACATACCTCATAAGACTGTAGTATGTCTAAAAGAGATCACCTCCCAGTTTTCTCAACTCAATATGCATTATCTCTTTTCACAGAACAAAAATTCACCCTGGGAATCAAACAATAAAAATCACCCTGGACAAAAACAAAACAAAAATTATTTGAGTAAAAAGATGGAAATATGGATCGGATATCTATGGGAACAAAATAGTGTAGTGGCATGATGATAATACAGTTACATTTTCATTGAGGGAAAGGATATGGAAAGACCAAAATGTAATTTTCAATTGGGAATAAGACAATTTTATCAAATTTGAAATGATTTAACAAAACTGAAGTAGGAACAACTGCTTGAAGGTAAGTCAATTCCTGATCGAGACATTTAAGCAGAATAAAGTGAAAGCCTCTATTACTCTTTGGCTGAAGAAATGAGGCTAGAAGATAAGAAACCTTTAAGCATTGAACAATTATTCAAAAAGGAGGAGTTAAGCCAACTAATTGCAATCCAGCAAGCCAAATCTTGCTTCTCAGTACACGTGGCAATAAACTAAACAAAACTATCAGCGCAGTCACAGAACGACAGCTCAATCCAGATTCTAAGATCCAAACCTGCCGGTCAGTAAAAAGTCATGGATGGGCGTATGCATGATAGATTGGAAACACAGTCCAATCAGAAGACGGTGATGCGGGACTTGCACGGGAATCAGCCGGGACAACGTCCGATAAGCTGCCGCCATCTTTTATAAGTTATGATGATGTTTAAAGTTAATTAGTAAACAACTGTTACCTTACTTACTCTGTTGTGTTTATTGTTCCGGGCAATATGTAACAAATATAATCAGTGTTTATGGACATGACTACAATCAAGGTGTCCACAGTCTACATATAAATAATTAATCAATACAGGTGTCAGAGGTCATAGGGAGAAGGCAGGAGAATGGGGCTAGGAGGGAGAGATAGATCAGCCATGATTGAATAGCGGAGTAGACTTGATAGGCCAAATGGCCTAATTCTGCTCCTATCACTTATGATCTTATGACAGGCATATCATTAATTATTGACTTAAATTTGACGTGTCCTATTTTTTGAGTCATAGTTCGTTCAATTTCAGTCCAACTCATCCCATGCTGACTATGGTGCCTTCCAGAGCTACTCTCATTTACCTGCATTCATAGCCCCCTAAACCTTTCCTATCCATAAACCAGTCCAAATGTCTTTAAAACATTGTAAACGTATCCTTATCTACCACTCCGTCTGGCAAATATTTGCGTATATTCACCACATTTGATGCAAATCTTGCCCTTTAGGTCATTTTAGAATTTTCCCCCTCTTACCGTAAACCTATGCCCTCAAGTTCCCTACTCTGGGAAAAAGATTGGCCAGACACCTTATTTATGTGTCTCACAATTTTATAAATCTCTATAAGGCTACCCCTCAGCCTCCTTCACCTCAGGGAAAGCAGTCTGGGCTTATCCTTATAACTCAAGCACTCCATTTCCAGACAAATCCTTGTGATACTTTTCTGCATCCTCTCTAACCAAAACACCTGCTTTTCAAGAACATTTTGCTCCAGAAAACTAATTTGGATATACTCAAAAATTCTACTATGGATTCGAGCCGGTACAGACAGGGGCAGTGGAAGCAGACAGAGCAGTGATATGTAAATGGACTCAATAAAGCAAAATAGCTGGGAAGAAGACAAGAAAACTAGTCAATATGTACAAACAATTAGATAAGAAATTACAACAGAAGCCTGAACATTGGAAAAGATATGTCATACAAGAATGGACGCAAGTATTGTTGTCTTGAAGCTATGAAAATATCTCTAAATCTTTAAAGCAGGAAATAATGATATAAATGTGGTGCAACGGAAGTCACATATTCAATGTTGTTCTACCTACCAGAATGGGAGTGCTTGCTATCGAACTGAGTCTCAGGTACTCAACAGCCCGTTGCTG
Source organism: Leucoraja erinaceus (assembly GCF_028641065.1). Taxonomy (NCBI): domain Eukaryota; kingdom Metazoa; phylum Chordata; class Chondrichthyes; order Rajiformes; family Rajidae; genus Leucoraja; species Leucoraja erinaceus. The sequence continues at coordinate 35,227,616 of NC_073394.1, forward strand.
CAGTTCTACATCTGCATTCCTCAGCTGGGTGTCACTGCGCAGCACATCTTGAATGGTACACTTAATCTCCGGAAACAGGTTCACAAACTTAATGTAAGTCGAAAGCAGAAGAGCTCGCGTGGCCACGCTGCACAGGTGAAACTTAGAGTGAAGCAGGCCGAACTGTACTAAGGGGCTGAAAATAAAGAGAAACAACTTTCACAATCGCAGAATATTCCAAAGCCCTTTACAGTTAACGAAGTACATGTTGAAGAATACAATATCTGGAAGGCTGCAAGTATAGCAGTCACATTCGAAAATCCCACAACTACGAGTCAAATCATTTTAATTACTGACTGAAATATGTGGCAAAACCTGCTCTTCACAAATCTTAGTGAAATTTTCATATCCACTTTAGTACAGAGACTGGATCCCGGTTTAATACTTTATCTAAAAATGGAACTGTGAAAGTGCTGTATTGAACTTATCTGTCACTTTAGGCTCATCATGAAACCTCGACTCATAACCTGACCAAATAACATTAAGTTGAAAGGAAAAAAAGTTGACGTCGAATGCTCTTTAAAGGTTGTGACCATACAGTTATTTTACAGCTCATCATAGTTTCACACAGCCTAATAACTTACATCTGAAACTTACACATTCCATCAAAACTGCAGAATTGAACATTACCTACCCATAATAGTGAAAGGAGTGGGAAACTGGCCAATCTAGGACACAGATGTCCAAAAGTCAATATTACTTATGGGCTATTAGTTGGTCTGAGCTTGTTGTTGTGTTGCTGCATGTGGCCTCAATGACCCAGGATAAGAGACAAGAATTCATTATGAACCATAATCCAACAAGGAGTCAAGAGAGTTTATTGTCATGTGTCCCAGATAGGACAATGAAATTCTTGCTTTGCTTCAGCACAACAGGATATTGTAATCATAAACACAGTATATAATATAATGTATGAAATATAGGACCAATTATTAGACAATAATGGTATAGCATCCACAAGGGTAGAAGGACATTAACTGTTTCTCAGTTGCCAGTTCCACTAAGTAAATATAATTAAAGCCTTGTTCGATTAGATCAGTCTAAAAAGGTGGAGCTGGCACAATTAATGACCTTTTAGTCACAACACATACTATTGAACTTGAACACCAAGCTAGTCCTATAACACTGTCCACCTATTACACACCAGAAAGCTCCAATGCTTACTGTTATCAAAGCTCACTTTCTACCCCATTCCCTCACCTTCAACCTACACATCTAAACGATTGATAAATGAAACACAATCAGGTGTATTTCTACAATAACAGAAAGTGCTCAGCTGGTTTTCCAGCTGGCTCGTTGAGTGGAGATATCCAGAGAAGCGTGGATTTAGGCGACCGCTTCACTGAATACGTGCTGTTTGCCAGGAGAAGATGCTGCTTGACCTGCTTAAATTCTGCCTGACCCACTGACATTCTTCAGAGATACTGCCTGACCTGCCCAATTACTCCAGTGCTCTATCTCTTTTTCTGTAAACCAGCCTCTGCAGTTGCTTGTGTCTACTCAACATGAACTCTCTATCGTCTTTTCTTATCAGAATCCACCATTTGTACCCTATGGGGTTGTTCATTGATCACCTCCAGTCTTGGTTACTATCTCCACCTTTCTCTTCCCCACCCGATTCATCTGCCAATCAGCCCTCCTATCATTTGCCACCTCTTACCCGCTCCTTCCGCCCGCCTCTTTCTATCAGTTTATATTTCCCCTTACTCTATCAGTCTGAAGAAGGGTCCTGACCTGAAATGTCATCTGTCCATTTCCCTCAACAGATGTGCTTGATCCACTGAGTTACTCCAGTACTTTGTTTTTTGATCCAGGAAGGAAAACTAAGATTATATTGAATTTTGCTGATCGGAGTCAAATAGCACTCTCTGTGCAGCGGTTTCATTGTTTGCAATTTCACGCGATTATAACCTTTCCATTCTATTACAATGAAATGAGAGTTCAAATGGAGTTCATCCTCAGACTGAATCTTTCCGTAGTCCTTAACAGTTAAAGATAGTAATTTTTGTGAGACAACTATTGTCTAAACTGTCATGTTATCTGTTATTTTGTTTTTATTGGCTCATTTCAGAGCACAGATTAGCTGCTATCGTCACCAATGTCGAATGAAAGGAGGATGATAGCTCCTTGCATTCTGGAAAATGCATTGTCACAGCAATGCTTTGGCATGTGTAGAAAGAGGATGAGGATGAAAGGGAATTGCAACTCCCATAATACATTGTGGGACAGGCAGCATCTCTGGAGAGAAGGAATTAGTGACATTTCAGGTCAACATCCTTCTTCAGCGAGTAACTTTCGTCAGAGAGAGGAGGGGAAAGTACACCAAGGGGTTTTGATCCGAATTGTCACACATTCCTTCTCTCCAGAGATGCTGCCTGGACAAAGCTAAGTTACTCCAGCATTTTGTGTCTATCTTCCCATAATACACTGATGATAGTGTAGTAGCCATTTAATTCAACTCAGTGTGTTATGACCATAACCAGTTACCTTTCAATTCTATCTGCCTGTAATAATGTGGATGGGGTTTATACGTAGTCTGAGGCGTGTTTGCGGCTAGGATTCTCGCACAGACTCCCTAGTAGTTAGTTTAGTTTGAAGAAGCATGGGGGAGAGGTCACATCTTTCCACCATGCACGAGTAAGATTAAAATGTACTTATACAAGAAGAAGTTTGGATGAATATCTTACTGTTTTTACTTCTACAATAAAGAAACTATTAGTCATTGAATGTCTCGTGGAGAGCTTGAGTGTGTATTGATTATCTCCTGATCCCCTGTCTTCAATCACAGTGACTAAAGGATAGAATCCTTGAAACAATATGAAAATCTGTCACTATAGATAGAACTACCCCAGGTGGCCACAGGCAGTCAACTGACGATGAAAATACAACCCAATGCTAGAAAGCTTGTATCAGCCAATGGCAATATGTCTGACAAAACACAGGAGGAATCTCAACAGATAAAAATAAATGCTTGTACTTAACTGCAGTGATCTGATATCCACGCCCAAGTCATTGGTACTCTGCTAATTTTCATCAATTACTAGTCTTTCGTTCTGAATTTGCTTTGGCTTATGAAGTCTAGTAATGGTGACTCTGTACTGCCCATGGGTTGAGGGAAAGACTACACAAAACCACAACAAATAGCTTTATAAAGGTCCGCCAGAGAAGTGAATTGAACTAACCTGGATCTTGGATCACCAGCAATAAGATTACCAAACTCTCCCAGGATATATCCACCCACTTTCACAAGATTCTCGTGGCAGGCAGAGGCTTGCAGGGCCTGTCAAGAAATAATACACAATAACTTCAAACTCAATATTCCACAAGGAGGTTAATTCCCAGGATGGCGGGACTGTCATATATTGAAAGAATGGAGTGACTGGGCTTGTATACTCTGGAATTTAGGATGAGAGGGGACCTTATTGAAACATATAAGATTATTACGGGATTGGACACACTATAGGCGGGAAACATGCTCCTGATGTTGGGGAGTGCAAAACCAGGGGCCACAGTTTAAGAATAAAGGGTTGGCCATTAGAACGGAGATGAGGAAAGAAATTTCACCCAGACAGTTGTGAATCTGTGGAATTCTCTGCCTCAGAAGGCAGTGGAGGCCGATTCTCTGGATGCTTTCAAGAGATAGAGCTCTTAAAGATAGAGGAGTCAAGGAGCATGGGGAGAAGGCAGGATTGTGGATGATCACAGTGAATGGTGGTGCTGGTTCGAAGGGCCGAATGGCCTACTCCTGCACCTGTTGTCCATTGTCAATGAAATTGAAAATTAAATTGAAAAGTAAGAAAAACAGTTAATTCAGCCTCACTAATGGCTCCTGGTGTTTATCCTCCATTCCTTTACTTCCAGCAACACAATAAAAAAAAATATTGTATGAAACGCCACACATGCACTGAAGGCACACATCTGATATACGGATGCACTGATCGGTTTTGTAGTCAATGCCTACTATGTTTTGTTGTGCTGAAGCAAAGCAAGAATTTCATTGCCCTATCAGGGACACATGACATAAACTCACTTGAATAGTCCCAGGGTGTCCAATTGTAAGGTAACAAACACATATTGACATTGGGCCTCAGGAGGTTAGGATAGGTGATAAACAACTTGGGAAAAGATAGGCTTTAAGCATTTTCATGAAAATTCCATAATTATCTGGATAGCTGAAAATATGGTTTTCAATTGAGAAATTTATGAGGCCAAAAATGAAAGAATGCAGAGTTTTGATGGGTTACAGAGCTGTAGTAAATCACGGACAGAGGAAGGACAGTGGTCTTGGAGTGAAAATGAACATTAGAATAAGTTTAAAGTTAGTGACTGGGAGACAACATAATTCAAAGATAATACCTGGAAATGCGGAGCAGTGTTTTAATAATGTCAAGTTTTTGGAAGGTTTAGCCTGGAAGACGATTCAAGAAAGCACTGAAATAATTGGTTAGCTGGAAACAGAGATTTGGTTAAGTGCTCCAGCAACCAGTTATTTTAAAAGGGACAAATATGACAAGGCTCTGGACTTGTAAGTAATCCAGTGTTATGTTAGGGAAAATATTGGATTGAATGCTCGGTCCAAATTCTAGCAAAGGCAAGGTTGTAGACAGTGTGGCAGATGGATTTTGCTTCCAGTCATCAGAAAAAGCCTGTATTTATCAACTCTGTCAATCAAAACTTTAAACTCACAAATCTAGTCAAATAAAGATCCAAGATAGAGGATTTGCAGCAAAGCAGACAGATTTTTAATTCACCTTTCAAAATGTACTTTAGATGTAACCCTGTTTCAAAATATAACATTTTAACTACTAATTATCCAAAGGCAGAGCTTGCATCTTGAATAATTGTAACCTTATTTTTGCTTTAAAATTCAGTTTGAGGTATAGACAGTCCAATCCATTTTCCTAAAACCGCAAATTCTCTGTTTATAGCATATTCCTCTGAAACACAGAGTTTAAAAATATTTTTTTTTTTAAAAAAAAAATTAAAAAAATTTTTTTTTTTTAACATTTTACCTGCCATAACATCCATTTTCCTTACACCTAAAGAGACGTGATGCTTTTTCCATTTTAAAGGTGCTTTATTTAAAGTTGTAGATGAATGCATTAAAATATAATTGTATGCATACATTTGATGTTATTATCAAATATATATTATGCCACAATTTTATTGATTTTAACGAATTTTAGATATTAGAAATTTTAGTTTCTGGAGATAATATTTGTCAGATGAAAATGTTTCAAAAACATATTTGAGAATCGCCTGTTGGGAAGGTAATAAATATAGACATGCCTCTGAACAATGAATGCATTAATACTATTGCCCACATATGACCCAGTGGAAAGTGACATTATTTTGAGGAAAAGCAATATCTGTTAATAAAAATGCTGCTATATTATGATTCCACATGTGGTTGATAATGGAATTTGTGAAATTAATATTTCATATCGATTTCTTTGAAAGATCAGAAAACACACAATAGTAACTCATTATTTTATTGAATTTTATATTTTATATCACTGATGATACTGGCTGATCTTTTGATGCAGTACTGCTGCAAATCCCTGAAATGGTGGGAAAGTCAATATCCGTGACAGACTGGGCCGTGTTCTCCACTTTTTGCAATCTTCTTCGTTCTTGGGCGTTTGAGTTGCCAAACTAGGTTGTGATGCAAATAGCCAATATGCTCTTGACTGTACACATGTAGAAGTTCAAGAGAGTATTCATTGACATATTGAATCTTCGCAACCTTCTATGGAATTAGAGGCATTGATGGGCTTCCTTTATGATTGGTGGGGGCGATGCGAGTCAGCTGCCCTGCCAGCAGCGTGTTCGTTATTTTGACTTTTTGGGGGTTTTTGGGTGTGTCAAATGTTAGTTTGGGTGTCTCTTGGTGTGTCTTATGTGGGCGGTGGTGGGGAGGGGAAAGGGGGAACCGCTTTTGGTCGCCTCCTCGATGGAGAGGCGACTTTTTCCATGTCGCCAGCCTCGCGGCCTAACATCATGGATTGGAGCGGCCTTTCCCGGAGTCGGGCCAGGAGCATCGGCAGGAGGGACAGTGTGGACTTTTCCATCGTAGAGCGGGCGAACCCTTGCCGGGGGTCGCCAGAGAGGAGTGCTCCGATCGCTGGCCTGGTGACGTTGACTTCGTGGGGCTGTGGTCTGCGGATCTTCTAGCACCGGGCGGGGCGTAAACTTACCATCCAGAGCCTGAGATCGCTTGCCGGGGATCGCCAGAGAAGAGCTCCGACGGCCGGCCTGCGTCCTATAACATCCTGAAGCCGCGGTCTGTGGAGCTTCTAGCCGCGGGCATGGAGTGGACTTACTTTCCGGAGCCTGGGATCCCTCGCCGGGGATCGCCAGAGAAGAGCTCTGACCGCCGGCAGTGCGGTCTATAACATCCTGAAGCCGTGGACTCCGGTAGGAAAGTGCCGATTCGGGCACTCCAAGCCGTGGAGTGTGTTTGACCATCCCGACGTCGGACGAGAGAGGGCCTGTACATCGGGCCATCTGTAGCGGCGACTACGGAGGGTTTATGGCCCAGACCACGGGTGAACAAAGGACGAGGACTGACTGAACTTTGTTGCCTTCCACCGCAGTGAAGAATACTGTGGTGGATGTTTGTGTTCAATTTTACTGTGTATTGGGTGTTCTTTTTAAGTGTATCGCTGTTGGTAAATTCATTTCACTGCACCATTGGGTGCATGTGACAAATAAATTTGACATTGACTTTGATTGGGTCAATGAGGTGGGTCCAGGACAGATCTTCAGAGATAGGCTTGTCCAGGAATTTGAAGTTTTTGCCTTGATTTTGTCCACCACCGCCCCGTCAATGAAAGGTTAATGTCTTCCATCCTCGACCATCCTCTTCCAAATTCAATTACCAGTTCCTTGGCTTTACTAATGTTGAGAGCAAGGTTATTGTTCTGGCACCATTTGGTCAGTTGATCGATCTCCCACCTATACTCTGACTCATCGTCATCTGTAATTCACCCAACACTGGTGATGTCGTCAGCGATTTTGAAGATGGACTTAAAACTGTATCCGACTGCACAGTCAAGTGTATAGAGTGAGCAGAGCAAGGGTCTGAGCATGTGGCCTTGAGATGCTCCTGTGCTGATAGTTATCGAGGAGGAAGTGGTGCTGCCAATTTGTACAGATTGTGTAAGAAAGAACTGCAGATGCTGGTTTAAATCGAAGGTAGACACAAAATGCTGGAGTAACTCAGCCGGTGAGGCAGCATCTCTGGAGGGAAGGAAAGGGCGATGTTTCGGGTCGAGACCCTTCTTCAGAATGATTTTGTACAGATTGTGATCTATTGATGAGGAAGTCAAGGATCCAGTTGCAGAGGGATGATTGTGTCGAATACCGAGCTGTAGTCTATGAACACATGCCTGATGTAATATTTGTGTATTTATAAGGCGTTGGATAGGGTCTCACGTGACAGGCCAGTCAAAGCCAAAGGAATCCAATGGAGAATGGCAAATTGGATATAAAATTGGCTCAATGGTAGAAAGTAAAGATTGACTGGAAGTCTGTTAACCAAAACGTTTCCACAGAATCCACTTAGCAGCCCCTTGTTTTTTGTAATATTAATCATTTACACTTAACTATACTGGACATGATAATGAAGCTGACAAATCCACATTGAGGAGAAATGTAAAATGTTTATTTATTTATCGTACCAGTTGCAAACTCGGCTTGTTGAGTCTCATTGTCTGTACTCGTTCTAACCTAGCACACAGCTAACAATGGTCTGTTTCCTTTATCATCTTTACTTTTTTGCATATCTTTGAATCATTTGTTCTATATCTCACCGTCTATATCTCTCGTTACCCTTTTGCCTGACTCTCAGGTTGAAGAAGGTTCTCGACCCGAAATGTCAGCTATTCCTTTTCTCCAGAGATGCAGTCTGACTTGCTGAGTTACTCCAGCTTTTTGTGTCTATCTTCGGTTTAAAGCAGCATCTGCAGTTCCTTCCTACACATAAAATATTTATTTGACGTCACCAGCATTCCTTTATTCCCACCAATGATAGCATGTGGTTTGTATTTTATTTTTTGTTTCTTGTTTTGTTCTTAAATCACAGAGTTATATTTTGTAACCAAATCTGCTGACACAGTTCCAGAATCTAAGCAAGTTTAGAAAGTCATGTGAGCCATGAATTAGTGTCTTCAGTTGGAAACTAGCAAGGACCTTTATAAAATCAAGTAAATATTATTTGCTATTATGTGCCATAGAATGGGGTATTAGAGTGCAACATCCACAAATCATTATTGATGTACACGGAGAATGTGGAGATATTTGAAATGTTATGCAATGATGTCACTCTTCATTAGATCGATTTCATGGACAAATCAGCTTCTCGTGCCACAGAATTTAATAACTTCCATCTCATAGCAAACTTGCCTCAAACACTGTCTTGGCTGCATAACCCTGCACGTCATCGCGATTGATGATGATCTGAATGACTCGATGCCAAACCTCCTCACTCACGTAATCTCCAGCAATTCTAATCAGGTTCAAGATAGTGTCGACATACCAAGTGTAGTCCATAGCATATTTTTCCGCTAGGATTGCTACTTTAAGTACCTAGAGGGAAAAAATCAACTGTTGAAATGTACAAGAATGTTCAATGGGCAGACTGATGAAGACTTACTGTAAGCATAAAATCTCAGTGCAACTCCACGAAAATTGTGGTGATGGCTGCACCACCGATGATGCCATCATTCAGATGAGATATTACACCATGGACCCATTATCACTCTCAGATGGATTTAAATAACCACATGATTACATTTCAAAGAGCAGGAGGGATGCACAGACTTATATACAGCACAGAAACAAGTACTTCAGCCCAACCTGTCCAAATCGACCAAGATGTCTCACCTAAACTAATCTCCTTTGCTTGTGTTTGGCCCATATATCCCTCTAAATCTGTCCTATCAAAGTAGTCCAAATGTTGTCCACTTCCTTCTCCTTGGTGAAAACAGAAGCAAAGTCTTTTCTTGATCCTTGAGTGGTATTACTTTCTCCCTGGTAACCTCATTTTTAATATAGGCTTGGAATTTTCTTTAATCCGACTCGCAAAGCCATTTCATGGCCACTTGTGGCCCATCTAATTGCCCACTTGAGTTCTTTCATTCTTTCTTTATATTCTTCAATGGCCCTGCCTGACCTCATGTTAAATGACTACAACTTACCTCCAACTAAGAACAGATTATTCTGTCTTTATTTAAAAAATATAGCAGAAATACATTCCAATACAAGTAGAACTCACAATTTCTTCTCGGATAGAATAATCGGCATTTTCCAAGTATTGCAGCATTTCAGACACTATTTGCTGGGCATTGCTCCGGTCACACATGCCATATAACAGGTCCATTGCCCTCTGTCGCACACTTACATCCCTCTCGGTCTGAAACAGAGATATGCCCAAATTAGTCAATCTTTGAACTCACCGGGTGCTTTATAATTAGTGCAATAATCCTCTTCACATTAAGATGCAGTGAAGCTTCACAATCACTGTCCTTCCAATGGCATGGTTATATATATTTTCCCAAAGAGCTGCCAAAGATTGTTACAATCTAAGGCATTAGCAAAGAGTGAAAGGGGAAACAAAATAAATTAAGGTGGACCAATCAGTTTAAAGCCCTTAGACTCATAAAATACTGGTTTTACAATTCTGTCATATTAAGATTAATTTAGCTAGAATATTATAGATGAAATATAGAAACATAGAAAATAGGTTCAGGTGTAAGCCATTCGGCCCTTCGTTCCAGCACAGCCATTCAATATCATCCAAAATCAGTACCCCGTTCCTGCTTTCTCACCATATGCCTTGATTCCGTTAGCCCTAACAGCTATATCTAACTCTCTCTAATGAATAGCTATGGCTACAAACAAAGGTGGGCATGGAAGCGCAAGGTGGACTGTGCGTATGTGGACTTGCTAATTGTGCTGTACATAAACAGAAACACTGATTAAACGTTTATCCTGGAATGGAGGACTTTAGTTGTGGGATGAGATTGGATAGGATGTCTTTCATCTTCTTGCGTATGGTGTGCACAGCCTAAAGTTGTAGGACAACTTGTTCTATTTGATCTTATTTGATTGTGCATTCGTTGAAACAGGGCGGACCACGTGAAGGTTGCAATCTCCCACCCCCGGGATGGCTTTAGAATTATAGAACTTTACAGCACAAAAACAGAACACCTCTGCCCAATTCCTCCATGTTGACCGAGATGCACATCTCTGCTAACCTCATTGCCTGGATTAGGCATGCCTCCGTGCCTTCCCTATCCAAGTTCCTGTCCAAATGCCTTTTAAATGTTGTGATTGTATCTGCCTCCACCACCACTCTGCTTGTTGCACATACCTGTATTCATCACTATCTGTATGGAAAAGCATAACCTTCACATCTCCTTTATATGTCTCTCTTCTCAACGCAAACCCGAGTCCTCTGGTTCTTCGGTGCCTTGACAAAATGTTGACTATCTATCCTGTCTATGCCCCTCATTGTATAAACTATTTAATTATGTAATCATATAACTGACCTGTTTTCTCTGTAGCAAACGAGGCTGAGGGGTGCATTGATAGGAATATACAAGATTAAGAATGGCTTATACAGTATAGGGGTAGTCCAAATACCTTCCCCTTGGTCGTTGTACAGAACAAAACGACTCCATTGATTGAAAGTGAAAGGAAAGTGTTTTAATGGGGATTGAAGGGTAAGTGATTTTACACAGGGGATGTTTGATATTTGGAATGTGTATTTGGAGGAGATGGTGGAATCAGATGCAATTGCTACATTTAAGTGGCATTTAGGCAGATGATTAAATAAGCAAGGCGTAGAGGGATAAGACAAAATGGATTTAGCGGGTTGAAGCGCCTGTTCCTGTACTGTCAGACTCTGTGAATTAATAAGTATAATGGCCAGACCAACAATGACCTACCATCAGAGACATAATCGAAGACTACTACAAATTTTTGAAACATTCTCATTGTCAAATTTTAAAAACTACTACAAACTTTTTGTCCCAATATGGACAAAAGGAGCCTTATTCCAAAAATGAGGTATGAGTATTTGTCCTTGACCAACTGTGACGTATGGCTGTCTTAGTAACACTGAAGTTCTTTGGAATGAAAGAGAAAACTTGCTACTGGCCAAATTCGCAAATCACCGCAGGCCTTTATTAGGGGCCCAAACATGTTCAGCTATTTTATCAATGAATTTGACTGAGGAAGACTCAGAAGTGGAGATGTTTGCTAGAGTCTGCATAATTTTCTATTTTGTTTGTATTTCCACAGATTATGAAGACCTTGAAAAGATTCTGCCATTAGTGGTAAATAACATTCATACCGCAGAAGTACCAAATAACAGCCATCTCCATTGAGACACGAAATCCTTGCCTTGACATTTGCAATTTCCATTCTAGGGATGTCCTTGGTGGTCACCATTGTTCAGAACAATATCTGGCCAGCCGCAGAAATACTGTGGTTCTCCAGTACATTCAGCCCATGCCTGCATGCAGCAAGGTCTAAATAATCATACAAGTAGCAGGTGTCATTCATGCCACACAATGAGTATTTCTACCAAGAAAGTCTCATCACTATCTTGTTAATGGTGAGTCCCCTACCAACATCCTCCTGGGGTCACTACTGGCCTGAAACTCAATAGTCACATAAGCATTGTGGTGACATGAACAGATCAGACGCTGGGTATCCTGCAATGATCAACTCATTTCCTGGCATCTAAAGTCTTCTCACTGTCTATAAGACACATCAAAAGTCTGAAGAATGGTTTCGGCCCGAAACGTTGCCTTTTTCTTTCGCTCCATAGATGCTGCTGCACCCGCTGAGTTTCTTCAGCACTTTTGTCTACCTTCAAGAAACTGTCAACTTGCCTGGAAGTGCATAGTTTCAAAACACTCAAAGTTCAAAGTGAATCAGGATTAAGCAGCCCAGTTTTGTGCCACCCTAAAGCTTCCATCATGAGTGCACCTGGAAAGAGTGTGTATCATCTACAAAACACACTTTAGTAATTCATGAAAGTTTCTTTATCCTGTGACCAGAAAGATAAGGCCAGCAGCACTTGCAAGTTCCATTCCAACTACCAGGTGGCGCTAGGAATGGCTGCCTCGCCGACAGTCTGTCTGTCCCTTCCTTCTCTGTTGTTTCTTTAGTGTGTTAAATGTATGTTTTTAATGTTCTTTAGCTTGTTTTGTGTGGGGGGTGGTGGAGGAAACTTTTTTGAAAATCTCTTACCTCGACGGAGATGCGATTTTTTTCCGTATCGTATCTCCGTCCGCACTGCGGCCTAACATCAAGGAGCTGGAGGCCTCTGCCGGAGATCGGCATTGGGAGCTCCAACCGTGGCAGCCTGCGGGACTTTGGCATCGTGGAACTGGAGATCCCTTTGCCAGGGATCAACCATTGAGCTCCAACCACGGGAGCCTGCGGGCTTTAACAGAAATTAGGTGCAGGAGGTGAGGCCATTCGGCCCTTCGAGCCTGCACCGCCATTCAATATGATCATGGCTGATCATCCAAATCAGTATCCCGTGCCTGCCTTCTCTCCATACCCCCTGATCCCCTTAGCCACAAGGGCCACATCTAAATCCCTCTTAAATATAGCCAATGAAGTGGCCTCAACTACCCTCTGTGGCAGAGAGTTCCAGAGATTCACCACTCTCTGCGTGAAAAAAGTTCTTCTCATCTCGGTTTTAAAGGATTTCCCCTTTATCCTTAAGCTGTGACCCCTTGTCCTGGACTTCCCTAACATCGGGAACAATCTTCCTGCATCTAGCCTGTCCAACCCCTTAAGAATTTTGTAAGTTTCTATAAGATCCCCTCTCAATCTTCTAAATTCTAGAGTATAAACCAAGTCTAACCAGTCTTTCTTCATAAGACAGCCTGACATCCCAGGAATCAGTCTGGTGAACCGTCTCTGCACTCCCTCTATGGCAATAATGTCCTTCCTCAGATTTGGAGACCAAAACTGTACGCAATACTCCAGGTGTGGTCTCACCAAGACCCTGTACAACCGCAGTAGAACCTCCCTGCTCCTATACTCAAATCCTTTTGCAATGAAAGCTAACATACCATTCGCTTTCTTCACTGCCTGCTGCACCTGCATGCCTACCTTCAATCACTGGTGTACCATGACACCCAGGTTCGCTGCATCTGCCCCTTTCCATCGTGGAGCTCGCGATCCCTGGTTAGAGACCGACTTTGGGAGCTTCAAGCTGCAGGAGCTTTGACCGCCCCGAGGAGCTTCAATCTCCCCGACGTGGGGGCTTCGATCGCCCCAATGCGGGGACTTCCATCGCCGGCTGCGGCAGCTTCGATTGCCCTGACAGACGGTTCAATTGCCCCGACCGCAGGAGTAAAACGAGGGAAGAAGATTAGAGTTTATTGCCTTCCATCACAGTGAGGAATGTGGAATCCGCTGTGGTGGATGTTTATGTTAACTTTTATGTGGTTGTGTTTCTTGTTACTTTTTTCAGTATGCCTATATGGTAATTCGAATATCACTGTACCTTAACTGGTACACGTGACAATAAAAGACCTTTGTAACCTTTGAAGTCACACATTATTCAAACGTGAACAATTCTTACTATTTCTTCGTTGTCATGGGATCTAAAGGTCTTGGACATTATACCCAACAGTATTGTAGATGTTCATTCATCATATGGATTGCAGAGGTTTAAAATGGAAGCTTACCTTCTCAAGAGCAATTAAGGATGTCTAACAAAAGCTGTATCTAACAAATTCTGCAATTACCTTGGCATTTGCAGAATCTTACTCGGGGTGTATTTGCCGAGGGACACTGTGGAGAATACTTCACTGTACTTAACAAATGCTCTGCCTCCACTTTGATGCCCACATTTCACAGGATGAATAAACAAAATACTCTAACCACTGTGATGGGATATTTTATCATAAAAATGTATATGCCGATAAAGTCAACAAAAATGCAACAAGAGTTACCTTGAGAGCAATAATGACGGTTCCGATGTGCATCTTCACCGCTTCACGGGAGAATTCGGAGCTGGCCAGCAGCCACATGCTCTCCAGTGCCAGGTATCGCAGGTTGGTCTCGCGATGCTGCAGGAACTGCCCCAGCTGATTACAGGCACGGACAAGTAGGTTGGGTTCACTGCACAAATGCAGGTTAAAAAGGATTGCCTTTCCAATTGTCATGCAAACAGTATGATTCTCTTGAGGATAGACACAAAATACTGGAGTTACACAGCGGGCGGGACAGGCAGCATCTCTGGAGAGAAGGAATGGGTGACGTTTCGGGTCTGGACCTTTCTTCAGACTGATGTCAGGAGAGTGGGCGGTACAGAGATAAAAATGTAGTTGGACATAGTAAGAATGGCCGGACAACTGGGAAGGGGGAGGGGGTGGGGAAGGAGAAAGAGGGAAAGGAAGGGCTACTTCTAGTTAGAGAAGTCAATGTTCATACCGCTGGGGTGTAAGCTGCCCAAGCAAAATATGAGGTGTTGTTCCTCCAATTTGCACTGGGCCTCACTGACAATGGAGGAGGCTCATGTCAGAACGGTCAGTGTGGGTTCAGTGGGAAATTTGTTAAAATTACGTGCAACATCTTTTAAAAAATGAATTCAAAATGCAGTGTGGAAAATTTGTTAATTCTGGACCATGAATGTCCTGAGTGTGCCTGATTTACCCAACATGGTATTCTATAAATTTAGTCTTTCAATATTAAGCTGGGAGTTGGTTAGAGATAGTCAGCATAGTTTGGTGCATGAGAGATCGTGTCTCATGATTTTGAGTTTTTTGAAGAAGTAACCAAGAAGGTTACTTTCCGAATTAGGGGCCCAACCCCAAATGTCCCCAACAATGTTCTCCAGAGTTGCTGCTTGACCCGCCGAGTTAATCCAGCACTTTAATGTCCTTTACAGTATGTATCATTGATTAGTAAAAATGAACGTAAAATTAACAAGATGTCTATAATTGTAAAAAGCTATAATAGGATGCATGAGCTAGGATAAGGAGTAGAGAATAACAGGTTATTTCTGTTGATGAACCCAATCTTTAATGTATGGGCATGGGCGTATTATTCACATAGAATATTGACAGATCCAGTTGAAAAGCTAGCATTTTGATAAGCCCGTATTATCGGTTCTGATACCTTGGTAAGATGTGACACATCACCTTTGAAAGTATGCCCTCTGTAACCCTGAAACATGTTATCTGGGACTGTTGATGGACTCTAACATTATTAAATAATGCCCCTGTCCCAGTTAGGAAACCTGAACAGAAACCTCTGGAGACTTTGCTCCCCACCCAAGGTTTCCGTGCGGTTCCTGGAGGTTGCAGGTGGTTGCCGGAGGTTGCAGGTAGTGGACGCAGGTAGGGAGACTGACTAAAACCTCTGGTAACCTCCGAGAACCGCACGGAAACCTTGTTTGGGGCGCAAAGTCTCCAGAGGTTTCTGTTCAGGTTTCCTAAGTGGGACAGGGGCATAAAGGGACTTGCCAGGACTTACAGCATTCACTCGGCAACAGAGGGATAGTGAAAAAGACATTCTATTAACCACAGCAAACAAAACATGGCCCTTTCTCCCTTGCTACCTCCAGCGCTTGCTTGACCTCAAGAATCTTTTAAACACATTCCACTCACCTATCATAGTGAATGATGAGGTTAATAGCCTCAAACAATACAGCATTCTTGGCATTTGAATACTGCACCTTCCTTGATTTGGGTGGCTCCTGAACTTTGTTCATGATGGTCTCAAGGCATTCGGTCAGACGTCCTTGGATAGCACGGTCCTCTGAGAGACACAGAAACGGTCCTTTAATCAACATCACTATTCCTTATTTAATTAGTCTCTAAAAATGTGGTATTTTATGTTCCACAAAGAAAAAACTTTTTTTTTAAAATAGGAAACATAAATTCCAGATTCATATCCTGACACGACAAGGTAACTAATCCCAGAATCTGAGATTGCAAATGAAAGAACAGATTATTAACCAGGGATGCTGGTTTAGTGACCTCCAGAAATGGTGCACATGCACATACCACAAGAGTGTGCTTCAACTCTTTGCTGCTCTCAAATTGCCACGAGCACCAAGCTATTCTGCAGAAGGCGTGCAGACCATGGGTAAAAATATTAACCTTCTACTCTAGACCAGTTTAGGTGGGTGATACTTTTGCCCAGTGCAATCTATACATAAATAAAACTTTGATCTTGTTATCTTCCGGTTGCACATTCTATTTGCACACAAACGGTTTGTGATAGCGCTACGATTTTTCATCAGTTCACTCACCGTTGTCCTGTGCTGCGAGTCCGCCAAGTTTTCTTCCGATCGGTTGAATGTCGTAAAAGTTAGCTAGGTTTAAAAATCTTAAAAAACGCGCACGCGGATATCGATCTCTTCTCCTGCCAGTCTGCGCTGCGTGGATTAGTCTCTTCCCCTGTCACTCGCCGGGACAGTCCACCCCTTCCTGCACCATCGTGTCTTGACTGGAGCTGAGGATGGCCGGCGGAGGTTTCCAACTGGACTTTCGGAGGGACCTGAAGCAGCACCCGCCCCGAGCAGCAGCCCCGCCCCGAGCAGCAGCCCCGCCCCGAGCATGGCAGCCCCGCCCCGAGCAGCAGCCCCGCCCCGAGCAGCAGCCCCGCCCCGAGCGGCAGCCCCGCCCCGAGCAGCAGCCCCGCCCCGAGCAGCAGCCCCGCCCCGAGCAGCAGCCCCGCCCCGAGCAGCAGCCCCGCCCCGAGCATGAGCCCCGCCCCGAGCATGAGCCCCGCCCCGAGCATGCAGCCCCGCCCCGAGCATGAGCCCCGCCCCGAGCAGCAGCCCCGCCCCGAGCAGCAGCCCCGCCCCGAGCAGCAGCCCCGCCCCCGAGCAGCAGCCCCGCCCCGAGCATGAGCACCGCCCCGAGCAGCAGCCCCGCCCCGAGCAGCAGCCCCGCCCCGAGCAGCAGCCCCCCCGCCCGAGCAGCAGCCCCGCCCCGAGCAGCAGCCCCGCCCCGAGCATGAGCCCCGCCCCGAGCAGCAACCCCGCCCCGAGCATGAGCCCCGCCCCGAGCAGCAGCCCCCCGCCCCGAGCAGCAACTCCACCCCGGGCAGCAGCCCAGCATGGGAGACCCAGCCCGGAGTCGGAGATGTCACCAAACGGAAAGCTGAGACTCGGATCCCAGCGGAGGAGAACGACCAGCGACCAGCGCCCGCTGTGAGTCCCCATCGCACCGCCAATTCCAGCCACTACCCCTCTGGTCCCCCTTGCTGGCCCCCTCTCCCCCATGGCTCTTCCCCCCCCCTTTTCTCTCCGAGCTCACCCCTCCGCCCACACACACCTCTCCCCCCCACAACTCCCACCCGCCCATAACCCCTCCCCCCACAAGCCCCCCTGCCCACACAGCCCCCCCTCTCCAACAATCCCTCCTCCCACAACACCCCCCTTCCCCACAATCCCGCCCCCACCCCCACAACCTCCCCCCACCCACACAACCCCCCTCCCCCACAAACCCCCCCCCTGAACCCCCCACAACATCCCCCCCAACAATGCCCCAACCCCCCGCCTACACATACCCCCCTCCCATGCACACCCCCCACCCACGCACACCCCCCTCCCCACACTCCCCACCACATCCCTCCCCCACTACACACCCCTCCCGCCCACATACACACTTTGCCCCCTTCCTACACCCCCCGCTACACACCACCCTCCAGCAACCCCCCTCCCCCCCACACCACCCTTTTCCAACCTCCTACACCTCCTCATCCACACACACCCCCCTCCCCTCCCACCCCCCTCTCGCCACACACCCCCACTTCCCTCCCCCCCCCCCCCCCATCCCCTCCCACACATGAAGAGGAGGGGGAGGGAGTGCTCAGGGATGAGGAGAAATGAGCCGCACCTGCGCAGTTCGGGGCTTTGGGTGAGTGGTGGAATATTGCGTTGGGGGATGGGTTGCATTGGGGGGGGGGGGGGGGGGGGGTTGAGTACTGGAATATTGCGTTGGGGAATGGGTTGCGTTGGGGGACCAGGCCTCCCGTGTTCCCTGGACCCAACGGGTCCCACTTAGTCTAGTGTTGATTACAATTCTTCCCAATTCAATACATCTGCTTGGCCCACCTGGAGGAGGATAGCACTGCAACAGTCGAAGCAGCTTCACAGAAAGCCATGGAGCAGGGATGAAGTAATAAGTGTAATCCTGGAGGTCAGATGATGCAGATGAAACAATCTGGAGGAGGACAAAATGAATTCAATTTTGGACGCATCACATGACTAACCAAGGGACACACAGGAAATAATGGCAGCATACAATGACTCCTCTCTTTCGTTTAAAAACATTTAAATAAACATTAGTAACAATATTGTTTTTTTTTAATGAATTCTAAATCACAGATCCACCTGACGACTCCTGCGACAAGAGACTGCTGATGCTGGAATTTTTAGCGATCTCCTAATCTTGGATGATGCTAGGGGATATTTCCACACAGAAAAAAAGCAGAGGAAATTAATGTTTGTGGTACCAAATTCTCCACAAAATTGCTTTTGAGGCTGAAATCTATTAATAATTGTAAAAATAAGATTGATAAATTTCTGCTATGTTAAGAATATTACAGGTCACAGAACAAGGTCAGAGTAGATATGCACATAAGTTATGATCTAACTGAATGTTCAAGAAGGAACTACAGATGCTGGAAAATCGAAGGTACACAAAAATGCTGGGGAAACTCAGTGGGTGCAGCAGCATCTATGGAGCGAAGGAAATAGGCGTTTCAGGCCGAAACCCTTCTTCAGACTGACTTCTGCCCGAAACGTTGCCTATTTCCTTCGCTCCATACATGCTGCTGCACCCGCTGAGTTTCTCCAGCACTTTTGTCTACCTATGAAACACAGGATGTTAACTTGCCAGTACATAAAACAATTACAGACAGAATACTAAGGAGGTCTATAGTACAAGTGGGTTGAGGTATAAAAGTAATCCAATCTTTCTCCTTTGCTGCCTTATAAAATTCCTGCTCCCTAACAAATGCAGTTCCATAAAATACATGCAGTTACAGTTCAAAGTTTTCTTTCATCTACATGGGCCGATGCTTGGGTATTAATTGAGAACATAACAAATATTACCCGACTCAACCTTGAAACGGCCAAGGAAACAGACATTTTAAACTCTTCAGGGTTCTTTTGTGCAAGTGCGGTGATCAGACTTGTAGCAGCAGTTACAACACCCTGGATGGAAGAAGCAAAAGGCAATTAGGAATGGAATTATAGAAGGAATTGTTCAGCGAATGGACATTCTTGAAAGAAAATGTTGCATTATGTTACCAGATGCTGGTCATTCAGAAGATGAACCACACGCATAGTCCATTCCCCCATGGGTACTAGATCAGGAGATGTCCTGTACAATCGCAGCAGACATAGGGCAGCACTTTGCTTTGCAGATTCCATAGTATCCCTGAAAATCAGGAGGAGAAGTAGACCATAAAGTTCTTGAGCTAAATCAGATACATCAGGACTGACCCTACATTGTTTTCTGCCTAATCCCCATGGTATCATTGCCTTGTGTGAATGAGTTCCACAGTCTGCTAGGTAGAGAACATTTTTTTTTTAAATGACTACTCTCTTGAGGAAAGTAATTTCCCATTTCAGTCCTATACAGCCAATTTCCTATCCCAATAGTTCTAAACACTCCATCACAAGGAAAGGTCTCTCACCGTTATCCCACAAAACTCTTTCACAATCTTTGATATCACATTTGCTTAAACTCCAATGAATATAGCCACTTCCCACAGCCACTTCCTACTCAAGTGCTCTTCTTAGTACAGCTTTATAATCACATGAATCAATTATTGTACCAGCTCCAAGCTAAGAATATTCTTTCATCGGTACAAAGTCTAAAACCTCAAACAATAATGAAGGTGTGATCTCGTCAAAGTGTCTTGATTCCTGTGTGCATACTTATTAATGTATTGTCTAAAAAAATATTGCTATTTTGATTCTCCCTCACATTTTGACATGTTATACTCCATCTGCTACTTTCTTGAATACTTATTTCACTTGCCACAGGCATATTTCTGTTTTACTAATAGTTATTTTTACCAGCCAGCTTTTATATTGCAAGCAATCTTGAAAATCCTACCTTCTGTCTTTCATTTAAGTTGTTAATGTGGAATATACTGTAAATAGTTGGACCAGTCCCAATCCATTTGACACCCTACTAAAAATAGCCTGCTATTCTGGAAATGACCCATTTATTCCTACTCTGCTTTCTCTCCTTCAATCAGTGCTTAATCCATGGTAATATATTCTCCCCAACCCGTAAGCTTTTCTTTTATGTGTTGCAACTTTTTGTATGGTGTCTTACGAAATAATTTTTGAAAATCCTGATATATTTGTACACTGGTTCCTCCTTACCGCCTCTGTTAATCATGGCCTTTTAAAAACTCAGACATGTCAGGAAAATTCCATGGCTGATCGACACCAAGATACAGCCTTGTTTCATGCCAGTATCAATGCTAAATTCAGAAGGTGCATTCTTTTTATTATGGATGGTTACCTTCGTTATATCATGGAAGCCTTTGGTTAGGCAGTACATTTATTATTATTTAAAAAAAAAAAAAATTTTATTAGAAGCAATGTACAATAATATAACATGAATAGCATATTACATTTCATGTACAACTTATTTTAAATTTAATAGTAAGAAAAAAGTAAGGAAAGCAAGAAATAGAAATAATTATTATATATAAAGTGATATTGTTAGTTTGTGAAAAAATAGAGAAAAAGAGCCCATAGAGCTGTAAAGAGAGAGAAAACAAAAAGGAGTGAAACAAGAAAAAAAAACGAATAGAGAAGAAAAAAAGAAAAAAAAAGAAAAATTGAAAGGGATATTCATACTTCGTATCTTTACCCACCCCTCACCCGGTTCTGAAACAGTTCATTTCTAAGGTTGTGTTGCACTATATGCTTGTAATAAGTCGATAAAGGGAGACCAAATCTTTAAGAATTGGTCTGATTTGCCTGATAGGACGAGTCTCATATCTTCAGGCAGTACATTTATGTGGACTGCAAATTTTCAAAAGAACCTTACAGATCTGTTACCGTTGATCTATTTTAGTAGGTCTACAAATGCTGTTGTTTGCAGTAGTTCAGTTTAGTTGGGTGCAGTTTATTATCACGTGTACCAAAGTGCAGTGAAAAGCTTTTGTTGTATGCTATCCAGTCAGCGGAAAGAGAGTTTGTGATTATAATCGAGACATTTACAGTGCATGGATACATGATAAGGGAATAATGTTCAGTGCAAGATAAAGCCGATCAAAAATAGTCCGTGTCACCAATGAGGTAAATAGTAGTTCAGGACTGCTCTTTAGTTATGGTAGGATGATTCAGTTGCCTGATAACAGCTGCGGAGAGACCGCCACTAAATCTGGAGGTGTGCGATTCATGGGAAATAGAAGGGAAGTTAAAATAATTAGCAACTGGGAGATCCGCCAAGTCTACGCTTGGTTTCGCCAATGTACAAGAGACCATATCGGGAGCACCAAATGCAATAGCCTCACCTGGAAGAACTGCTGGGGTGTCTAGATGGATGTGAGGTATAGGGACAAATGTTACCTCTCCTGCGGTTTCAGGGGAAAGTACCAAGGGAGGTGATGGTTTGCAATGGAAGGGATTTGTGAACCAACGAGACATGGAGGGAGCAGAGTGGTTTCCGTAGAAAGCGGGAAGGGGTGGGGATGGGAAGATGTGACTGATGGGATCATGTTGAAGGTGGCAGAAATGTCCAAGAATTATGTTGGATAGTATGATGTGTTTGATGCAGAGGCTGGTGAAGTGAAAGGAAAGAACCAGGGGAATTTTTGTCCTGGTTCCGTCTGGAGGAGAGGTTGAGCAAGAGAAGAACTATGGAACACAGAGGAGATGCAGGAGAGGGATCCGGCTACGTTAGCAGGGGGGAAACCAAGTTTACTAAATAAAGAGATCTCGGATGTCCTAGAATGGAAAATATCTTAGGAGCGATGTTGCAGAGATAGAGAAATTGAGAGTATTTGATGACATCTATGCAAAAGGCATGGTGGGAGCAGTCGTTGGGTTTACAGTAGACATCAATTGATATTCTGTCGCCTTTGACGGAGACGGAGAGATCAAGAAATTGGAAAAAGGTTTCAGAAATACTCTAAGTGCAAGGATGTAAGTTAGTGTTAAAGTTAATTAAATCAATGAGTTCTGCACGGTGCAGGAGGCAGCCCTGATGCTGCCGTTGATGTAGCAGTGAAGGAGTTGGCTGAGCCAGTGTACGTTTGGAACAAGGACCATCTAAGATGCTGTCTAAGAGGAAATATCTCTGCGGATCTTGGAGACTACTAACAATAATATTCTTGTGGCAATGTTTCGATTGCCATTATTGTTTTGGACTAGTCAGATGGAGGCGGCAGAGCTGATTTAGAGGCGTCCAGTAAATGTCATGTTTTTCCACAGTTACTATGGACATTCTTGCAAACTCTCAATTGGATGATGATGTAATATAACAGTGGCTAGAATGGGCGTGTAGCCATTCATTCTATCACTGGTCTCTGATAAAATACAAGACTTCCTCCTAGCTCAAGACATCTCAACAACTTCCTCGTCTCTCACTTTCTCCGGGTCAAAGGTATAGCCATGGGCACCCGCATGGCCCCAGCTATGCCTGCCTTTTTGTTGGTTACATCGAAAAGTCCTTGTTCCAGGTGTACACTGGCCCTTTCCCCCAACTCTTTCTCTGCTAGGACTGTGTCGGAGCTACCTCCTGCACCTTTGGAGAACTCACTGCCAATCTCCACCCTGCACTCAAATTCAGTTATCAGAATTTTTGTTATCCGATAACAGCATTAGAAATCAGGCAACTGAATCATCCTATCACAACCACAGAGCAGTGTTGAACTACCATCTACCTCACTGGTGACCCTCGGACTATCCATGATCGGACTTTGCTGGCTTTAACCTGCACTAAACATTATACCTTTATCATGTATCTATACACTGTAAATAGCTCGATTGTAATCATGTGTTGTCTTTCTACTGACTGGTTAGTACACACCAAAATCTTTTCACTGTACCCCGGTACACGTGACAATAAACTAAACTGAACTGAATTCACCTGGACTATATCGGACATCTCTCTCCTCTTTCTTGATCTCTCTGTCTTCATCCATGACATCTATTACAAACCTAGCTATTCCTATAGGTTTCTGAAGTACACTTATTCCCACTCTGCCTCTTGCAAAGATGCTATCCCCTACTCTCAATTCTTTCGTCTCAGCCGCATCTGCTCCCAAGATGAGGTTTTCCATACTAGGACTCCCGAGATGTCCTCATTGTTTACGGGATGTGGGTTACCCACTTCTGTCATAGATGGAGGCCTCACACGTCTCCCCTGTGTCCCGTAGTTCTGAACTCGCTCCTCCTCCCCACAGACGCAACAAGGACACAGTTTCCCTGGTCCTCACCTTTCACCCCTCCAGCGTTTGCATCCAACAATCAGCCTCCGACATTTCCGTCACATCCAGAGTGATCACTAATCACATCTTCCCATCTTCACCCCTTACTGCTTTCTGCAGAGAACACCCCCTCCACAACTCCTTGGTTCACTCTTCCCTTCCCACCACAACCAACCCCTCCTCAGGTACTTACTCCTGCGACTGCAGGAGATGCAACAGCTGTCTTTATACCTCTTCCCTCAACTCCATCAGGGACCCCGACAGTTCTTTCAGGTGAGGCAGAGGGCCACATGCACCTCCTCTAATCTCATCGACGGCATCCATTGTTCCCGATGTGAGCTCCTGTAAATCGGTGAGACTGAGCGTAGACACGGACACTGTTTCGCTGAACATTCATGCTCAGTTCACCAAGGCCACCAGGATCTCCCGGTTGCTAACCATTTTAACTCCCCTTCCCATACTGATCTTTCTGTCCTGGGCCTCTTTCATTGCCAGAGTGAGGCCACGTGTAAATTGGAGGAACGACATCTGATAATTCGCTTGGGTGCCTTACAACCCAGCGGTATGAACATTGAATTTTCTATTTTGAAGTAACTTCTACTAACATTCCCCTTCCTCTCCCCTCCACCTTCCTTGGCCCCCTTTCTTCCACCCTAGACATTTAACTAGTTCCACAGCTCGCATAATGTATCCCTCCTGAGATCACACCTTCACGTACCAACAATTGGCCTACCAGGCAACTACCCTGCCTGCCGGCCCTGATTTGCCCCGGTCCTTTCTTGCCAGGAGTTCTTTCCCACCCCTCACCCCCACTTTCGGTATGTGGAGGGGTGCTGACCTGAAACTCCACCTATCCTTTTTCTCCAGAGATTCTGCCTAACCCGCTGAGTGACTTCAGCACTTTGTGTCTATCTTTGGTATAGACCAGCATCTGCAGTTCCTTCCTATTTCATGGAAATATATAACATGGGAAACAGCCCCCTGGCTCATTGAGCTAATACCGATCATCAACCACGTTTCCATACATCCTACATTAATCCAATTTATTCATAACTCTTAAATACTTAATAATTTCCTTTAACGGTTTAGGCTATTTTAGTCATTAGTTAAATGGCAATCATACTTCTATGGAATTGACATCACAGTTTAAGCCAGACCAAGCACAAACAGCCAATTTCCACACATTAAGAACATTAGAGGTTGAGTTTTCAATGACAACTTGGTGGTCACTATTTATTTAATTAAAACTTAATTCATATTCCATAATGGGATTTGAACTGGAATATCCGGATCATTTAATGGGGCCCCTGGATTACTAACAACAAAGAAATGTAGATGCTAGGAACCTGAAGTATAAAAACAGTCTTCAACTTGAAATGTTTACTATATTTCTCTCTCCACAGATACTTCCTAACCCACTGACATTCTCTTTAAATTTCAGAAATCCAGTATTTGTTTTTTTAATCTTTAATTTTCTGTGGAATTGTAGGTCAGCAAACATCAAGACTTTCAAAGACAGTCAAGGAATCAGAGGCAGGCAGGCAGGAATGAACCAAAAATGAACACTTTGATGGTCGGATTGCCTGCTGAGCACAGTTTATGTTTGTCCTGGTTGTCCCTAGGAAATATTAGGGCCATCACGCTCATGATATGTTGTGATAGCGCCATTGGAAACTATTACATAAACCAAATCACCTCAGCTTTTAAATATGCATTTATTTGTCATGATAACTTACCCAGCAACAAGTATTTTTGGAATCTCACTAACAAACGCTTCTGCCATTTCCTGGCTTCCAACATTCGCAATGCAATGCAGGGCCAGACCCATGAAGACATGGTTGTGGCTGGCGAGGTCATTCTTCAGAGCATTGTTTATTAAACGCATCAACTCACTGTTTGAATTCATTAAGATCGAGATGAAAAGATAACCCTGCAAATATAGTTAATAGAGATAATAAATGCAAAACTTGTATTATGCACTGGCATAATGCCATGTGGCACTCACACAAACATCATCTGATGCCCTCCTCCAACATCGGTGCTGAGACACAATCTACACTATATTTCGCACAGATATAGAATGGGAAATACTGTCTCAGGTAGCAACAGCTGGATGGTTGTTCCTCATCACAGAATGGTGACGTTTGTCACTCAGTTATAACAAAAGATACACTTTGTCCCCCGACCTTCCTACAATCAATTTGATATACACACTACCCTATATCCCAGGTATAAACCCCAAAGTGAGTGGGGTGATTTCCTGCTAATCTTCAAAATCGCTTTCACTTTTAGCTTAATCCTACTAAATTAATCTTGTTTTTTTCCCCAAAAAAGAAACTTTATTCAGAATATATATATATATATATATACAAAACAAAAAAACTCTGCAAAAACTCTCCAACCATTCAGTATTCTATTCATTCAAAAGTCTTGAACTCAGCAGTGTTCACACCTATCTTTAAACAAAAACAGCCTTGCCACTCACGTGGTCCCCTGGGTTGATATCCCTTCGCCAAGAGCATCTCACCCCTGATAACCACATTTTCCTGGTGGTTATCAAGAAGAAGCACTGTTTCAGCACAGTGGAGGTCAGCCTGCCAGACTACTATGGCACCTCTCTTGTAGTGGGTTTAATAACAATGTTGGGAGTGTTACCGGGTGAGCAGAGCAATGTGTGTTCAGAGAGGGGTGAGATTGGAGTGGAGAAGTCAAGACAGTTGATGCCACACCGGCAGTTGAACATAAAAAGGTTCAAAGAGGATAGAAAGCCAGGGGGTGTCCATGACATGGTGGAATGTCAGGAGAAGGAGTCATCACTGGGAGGTGACCTCTACTGAACTGAGACACAAAGTGCTGAGACACAAAGGCATGGAGGCGGAGAAAAGCTCCACATCATGGTGGGCTCGTAACGTATTGAGGAATTGGCCTAGGTGTACAAAGTTAAGGCCTCTGCTGAGGACTGACCATTCTGCATCAGAAAAAGGGTTGGGATAATGGCTAGAGTGAAAGCCAGCCTCAGAGGGGGGCAGAGGGGTGGAGGAAGACTTGGGGGAAGGCACTATGAGGGGTGATGGTGGCTCAGAGGAGAGGGTGTGTGATGGGTGGTGGTGTACGTATTTATACCTATTTCATGTTCCACCATTTGGCCTTCTGTGCCGTGGCATCTCAAACTGAATGAAAATATTTCATAATAGCATGGAGAGTATCTACTTTTTCCCCAAGTCCTCTCTAAATTTCCTAACCCTTATCTCAAACCTGTCACCTAACAGATACAAATCTGTTAAAGGAAATTGTTTCTCACTATCTACCCTATCTATAGGAGGGGGCACAGTGGTGCAGCTGTGGAACTTCTACCTTACAGCATCAGAGCCAGAACTTGGGTGCTGTCTGTGTGAAGTTTGCACGCTGTCTCTTTGATTGTGAAGATTTCTTCCGGGGACTCAGGTTTTCTCCCACATCCCAAAGACATGCAGGTTTGCAGGTTAATTCGCCTCTGTAGGGAGTAGATGAGAAAGTGGGATGACATAGTGTGAAAGGGTGACCGATGGTTGTCGTAGACTCGATGGGCTGAAGGGTCTGTTTTCATGCTGTATCTCAAAATTAAACTAAACTAAAACTAAGCTATATCCCTCATAGCATTGTACACCTCAATCAGATCCCTCCTTAGTGTTCTCTGGTCCAATGAAAATGAAAATGAACTCAGCTATATCCAGACTCTCCTCTCATCTTCTCCAGCCCTTTCCCACGGGGTGCTAACCAGAACTATAGACAGTTCTCCAGCTGTAGCTGAACTATTGATTTATACATCTGTACCATATATCTGTTCTTGATCAAGTAGATAGGCTAAATTGGCTAGACTAGGTTAGTGAATATCCATTTCAAGCAATAAACAAGTCAATATTCATTTGGCCCTGATGTCAGCCAGCAACTGGGAAAATGGGATTATCATGCTCATTCCACACATATATTTGAACATTTCACAGTAAAAATTGTTTTCAAAATCCTATTATTTTTGTGTACATCAAGGACAGTGATTCTGTTGGTAATACTCATACTTACTTTATTAGCCAAGTATGTTTTGCAACATACGAGGAATTTGATTTGCCAAACAGTCATACTAATAAAAAGCAACAGATTAAACTCATTAAAAACATTTTAACATAAACATCCACCACAATGACTCCTCCACATTGCTCATTGTGATGGAAGGCGAAAAAAAGTTCAAACTCTTCCGCGGTCGAGGGCCTCGAGCCTTCCGTTGACGGGACGACCTTGACTCCCGTAGCCGGCGGCGGGCCCTCCGCATTGGGGCGATCAGCTCCCTCATCGGGGGATGTCAGTTCCCCGCGCCGGGCGATCGGACCCCGGGTCGGGGCTTGTCAAACGTCGTGCGACGTTCATTAAGACAAATAACACTGTCATTTACATTCAAGAATCAAAACATGACACCAAGATGGTAACTATTGTCCAACTTACAATTTGTTTCTCTGTGTATTTATTGGAGCTAAGCAGATTGATTGCCTCCATGTGACCAAAGTCAACGTCGTGGCCAAGGAGGAAGATGAAAAGTAGTTTGCAAATGTATTTTTTCTTACTGTAGCCATCCAAAGCCTTGTCACCTGCAAATCAAAGCAAGCAACATTAAATAAATATGTACTTAGGCATATTCCCCCTCCATATAAAATGTTACATGAAAATCATAGCAGGTATACCTATGACAAGAACAAATCAATGTATTTTTACAATCTGCTTGAAAGGGGTTTATGTGCATTACTTTAGAAGACTGGAGTGCCAATATTTCCCAAATTCTTGTGCCGAACTATAACTTCCATTACGATATTAGCACTAAACACTACTAAGCACATCAATTAAACACAATCCCATTTCACACCAAACTAACAATTGTTCTTCAACGATAGTTCAAGCCAAATTATATATCGAATGCAGAGGGAAATAGACAGACGATGTTTTAGACCTGAAGAAATGTCCCATCTCGAAACATCGTTTGTCCATTTCCCTCCACAGGTGCTGCCTAACCCGCTGAGTCACTCCAGCACTTAGTTTAGTTTATTATTGTCACGTGTACCGAGGTACAGTGAAAAGCTTTTTTGTTTCATGCTATCCATTCAGCAAAATGACTGTACATGATTACATCAAGCCTGCAAAGTGTACAGGTACAGGATAAAGGAAATA
Organism: Leucoraja erinaceus; assembly: GCF_028641065.1. Lineage (NCBI taxonomy): Eukaryota > Metazoa > Chordata > Chondrichthyes > Rajiformes > Rajidae > Leucoraja > Leucoraja erinaceus. Next base: position 35,256,305 of record NC_073394.1, read on the forward strand.
TTCTTTAGTGCAAGATAAAGTCCAGTAAAAATCTGATAAAAAATAGTCAAAGGGTCTCCAACGGGGTAGATGGTAGGTCTGGATCAATCGCTAGGTGGTGACAGGATGGTTTAGTTGCCCTATAATAGCTGGGAAGAATCTGTTCCCGAAATAGAGGTATGCATTTTCACACCTGTACATTTTGCCTGATGGGAGAGGGGAGAAGAAGGAGTACCGGGGTGAGACTCATTCTTGATTATGCTGGTGGCCTGGGCTACATCCACAGCTTTCTGCAGTTTCTTGCAGTCTTGGATTGAGCTGCTCCAATCCTATTGAAAACAGAGCTCTAGTCTATGAATAGGAGTTTGACTTAGGTGTCTCTCGTATTCAGGCGTTCCAGGGATGAGTGTAGGGCCAGTGAGATGGACGTTGTGGCAGTAGGAAAACTTCAGTAGATCATGGTTGCGTGGTAGGCTGGATTTGTTTGGTATGCTGCGCTTTGTTTATTGCATAAGATTCCAGCATCTGCAGGTTTTTTTGGCTATTTGTGGAGTGATCTATGCATGATGATTAATAAGGCACAAATAAAAACCACAAGCAAGTAAACTAGTTGACACTGCAAGTACTATAACCTCAAATGGAAACAATATGAAGATAATTTACCCTTTATTGCTTAGTTTGCAGTAGATGGCATTGAGAATGCTCCAGATAGTTCACATTGCTTCATCAATGGTCTTCTTTCTATTTGATGGTCAAAAATGACGAAGTTTCACCTCATCAAATGACACAACTCACATTTGGATGCACCAAAACCTAAACAATGTTAGGGCAGGGGCTAAAACATTGGCAAGTAATATTCACATAATTAAAGTGCCAGGCAACACCCACTCCAACAATAGAGGTCTAATCAGCTACCTTTGACATTCACTATCATTTCCATCCTGTGGGTCAGCATTGTTCAGAAACTTAACTGGACCAGCTATAATACTGTGGCGTTAGGATAGCAAGTAACTCGCCTCTTGACAGTCCAAACCCTTTCCTACACCTGCCATACACAAGTATGATGGAACGCTCCCACATACCCAAATGACTTGTCTGCCGCTCCAATCATACACAACGATTTTGACCAGAATCCCACCAAGCACCCTAAACTGTCACTTACACACCATGCCTCCATAGTGTGAAATGCAAATTCTCACCTCAGCTACTTCAACAGCATCTCTAAAACCCTTGAACTCTACCATCAAGTAGGAGGGCTTCACATGCAAGGGAATACCACGATGTTCCCCTCCATTTCACACACACAGCAACATATTTCTGTTCCTTCATTTCTGCTGGGTCCTAATCCCTCATTCAACAACATTGGGGGTGTATCTTCATTAGAAGGGTATAACAGTTCAAGATGGTTGTTCAGCAGCACTTTCACAAGAGCAATTAGGGATGAGCAATAAATGCAGTCCCTGCTGAAATGTGTTGCTCAAATCTTAAAAATAATTTCAAAACAAAAAATCACAGCAGTGCATTGCAGGGAGATGCCTTTGTACCAGATGTGCCACAATTCGTACAGGAGATGATGAAAAAAACCTTCATAGCTAATAGTCTGCAGCTCAATGGCACAATAACCTTCATTCTATAACAGATATCTTAAGCAATTAAGCAATCCAAATTCTATAATAAAGTGACAATGCCTTGTCCCACGGTACGAGTTCATTCCAAGAGCTCCCCCGAGTTAAAAAAAAAAAATCAAACTCGTGGTAAGCACGGAGAATGAACGTAGGGTACGTCGGAGCTCGGGAACGTCTCTTAGCGGCTCGTAATACTAACGGCAGGTACTCGGGAAGACTCGCTAAACAGTAGGTAAGCACGGGAAGACTCGTGAAGATTTTTCAACATGTTGAAAAATGTCCACGAGACCCCCGCGTACTGACGATTGGCCATTACCGTAAATCTCCGAGTTCGAATCAGGGCAAACGCGGGAGAGCTCTTGGAATGAACTCGTACCGTGGGACAGGGATTTTATTAGCAACACTGTCTTAAAGGCATCAGCATTCCAAATCCGCAAACCATTTCACATTCTTCGTTCTTCTGAATTCTCCATGTAATAGTTATCCAGATTGCTTAGCCCTCTTTAAGGGCCTGTCCCACTTAGGTGATTTTTTCGGCGACTGCCGGCAACTGTCACAGTTGTAGCAGGTCGCCAAAAAAGCGGCGACTGGAACCCCCGCCCCCCCCATATGACAATGTCTACGACAACCTACCACTTAGTCAACGGCAAGCTACCGACAACCATTAGGATGCCCACCTACGGCCACATCTATGACCACACAGGCGACAACCAATGTCAACCTACTTCCACCCACGACAAGCTACGACAAGCAACAACCCTATCAGCGCCAACTGAAGACAAATGAAGACAATTCAATCGCCGGTACCTGTCTCCGGTTGACGTAGGTTGATGTGGGTAGTCACCAATGGAATTCATCGAAGTCAGCACCCGGCAACAACCAACGTCACCTGGCGACAACCTGCGTCATCCTGGCGAGAACCTATGACAGCACCTATGACAGAAGACAAGTTACGTCAAGCTCACAGTCGCCGAAAATGTTTGAACATTTCAAAATCCAGCGGCGACCAGAAAAACGTTACGACTCTTTAGGTGACTTGAGGAGACTACTCACGACCATACAGGCGTCGCCCCGCAACCATGTGGCGACAGTCTAGTCGACGAAAAAATTGCCTAAGTGGGATAGGGGCTTTATGGCCACTTAATATCTCATACACCTGGTCACTCCGTACCTTCAGGTCTCAACCACATTTCAGGTCGAGGCCACAAGCACTGATTCCCTCATAAACTCTCCCGTTATTGTGCAACATATAATGCGATTAAAACACGACTCCAAATTAATAAGCATGTAAGGTTATACGCCCCAGTTCTGCCTTCATCTTTCTTAGTTAAGTCTTCTTGTGGGATCCGCATTCAAGAAGTACCAGGAACAGTGAATGTACAACACGTTTCCTTTGTTCAATGGTAAACAGCACTTTTTGAAAATTATGCCAATGCATTTTCTTTCTTTTCATACAGTCAAACGAATGACCATGAAAACAATTGAAGTAAACTGGAGATGATAATCACATGAGCTACAAGGTTGAATTTGAATAACCTTGAAATTGATGGACCAAATGAAGACTGAGAAAAGGACAACACCTGTTGGTCTGAATTTCAAAACTGTGAGCATGTATGAGGAAGGAAAAAGGTGTGATATGGAATGGTTGGGCAGGAGGTCACACACCACCAGGTTCAGAAACAGCTACTTTCCTACAACCTTCAAGTTTTGAACTAACCTTATCCTACATTGGTAACAGAATGCTGCGGACCACCTCTTGGATTACCATAGATTTTTCTTTCTAATTGTGTTTTGCACCAACGTCTTGTTTTTGCAAAGTGTTTTCTTTGTATTATAGAAACAATGACTGCAGATGCAGTACACTACACAAAAGGTTACAAAGTGCTAGAGTGACTCACCAGGTCAGGCAACATCTCTGGAGAATATGAATAGGTCATATTTCGGGTCTCGATTCGACCTTGAGTTTGTTTTCTCTTCTTATTGTCTTGCAGAATTTAGTATAGTTTCAGGGGATGAGGTGGTTTGGTTGGGAAGGGATGAGTGAACCAAAGAGTTGCGGATGTACCAGTCTCCCCCTCCCTTGGAACTTTCCCCTGCAACTGCAGGCTATGCAACACCAGTAGTTTGGATCAAGCTGAAGATCTCGGGAAAACGTACCTCCGTGCTGAATGCACCAGTGTTGGGATCGAACCTGGGTCTCTGGCGCTACAAGCGCTGTAAGGCAGCAACTCTATACCTCCTCCCCATCAACTTTGCAAGCTGGGACACAAGTCCCAGATGCTAGGGGACCCCGACAGTTCTTTAAGGTGGGGCACTTGCATCTCATTCAACTTCATCTACCGTATCCGTTATTCGCGGTGTGGGCTCCTAAATATCAACGAGGCCAAGCACAGACTCAGCAATCTTTTGGCTGAACACTTACGCTCACTCCGCTAGTTCCACTGGTCGCATTCCTGTATTCCTTCATTATCACCTCTTCCTCAGCTAATTATGGACCATTATAGGTCATTTGTAGCTGGCCCTGATTTGTTGTGGCCTTTTCCTACCTCTAGTTTCCCCCCTCCTCCCCGCCCTCTCTACTTTCAGTCTGAACATGGGTTTCCGACCCAAAACATCACCCATCCTTTTTCTCCAGAGATTCTGCCTGACCCGCTGAGTTACTCCAGCACTTTGTGCTTATCCTGGGTATAAACCAGCATTTGCAGTTCCTTCCTACACTTGGTGTTGTTGATTTAGAGAAGGCTACATCAAGAGCACATGTGCAAAAGACTAGGTTTGGGGAGGTGCACAGACATGTCTGCCCTATTGGAAAGGCTGTTGTAGTCCCCGGAGAATAGAGAAGGGTGGTATCAAGAAAGGTGCTGCACATCCTACAGTTGCAGGCAAATGTACTAGGGGATGGGGAGGAATGAGTGGACCAGGGTCATAGGATAGACCCTGCGAGAAACACAAAGGGGTGGAATGATGATAGGATCCTGTTGCTGTTGGTGGATATGGGAAAGGATGATTTACTGTATAGACACCAATGGGGTGAAAGGATTAGAGGATTAGAGGAACCTTGTCTCTATTCAAACTAAAGAAGGGGGTGTTGAGAGCCGACATCTGAGAAATGGAGGAAATGCTGCTTAGGCTCTATCAACTATGTCAGAAGGGAATCTACGTTTGAGATGTCCTGGAATGGAAAGTCTCATCTTGAGAACTGCTATGGCGGAAACAGTTAAACTGAAAGGGATAGCGGTAGAGTTTACTTTAAAGTGGAATCCTGTTTTGTGATCAAGAGTTCAATCTGTGGTTGCCAGTTTCTGATATTAAAGATTTCTCAATGCAGTGAAGAAGTGATCTACTGCCCATACAGATGTCCACTGCTTTCAGGGATAAACTAACCAGATCCACTTTACAGATCAAGAACAGCAACAACAGAACATGTAATTAATATTTAGCAATAAATCTAGATCCAATGACATATGAGGGTGTTGAGTAAAAAAGGGGTATAATTCCAGACTACTGCTGGACAGCAAACGCATGTCAATATTTAAGAAGGTAGTTAAACATAGTCAGGGTGCCAAACTACGTTGGAAAAATATTCAAATCCTTGTGAAAGCAGAAGATGAATAGCATCATAATTCAAAATTATAGTAATGACTAGTGATACCATACAGAAATTCTTTGTTTGAAATTCTTTGTTTCTTTTAACAAAAGAGATCAAAGCTGCTTGCAATGTATTTAATTACCTCAAGGTCTTCCTTCATAATAAATTGCATGCAGCTTTGATCTTTTTTGTACCACATAATAGACTACATGATAAGATTAGAGTTTAGAGATACAGGGAACAATAATCAGAATGAATGCAAAAAAAAAACTTGGAAATGGTGTGAAGATTGCTGTTCAGATTGCCACAAAGAACTAACAAAGGTTAGTTCAAATAGACTGTTCCTGCAATATATATTCTATTTACATGATTCAACTTTGTTTCTGGCATATGTGCAATCTGCAATTCGGGCATAAATTGGACCCAAAACATTAGTAGTTTTAAGTGTATTTTCCCTTGTATTTCTGTACAAACTAATTTGCCTATTGCTGAATGTCAAATCTATATTGAACCACAATACAGGAGTGAGCTCGTTTACACTTCTTAAAAATGTACTCTTTGACATGATTCAATGGCATGCTGATACAATTTGATTAATGCATACATTAAAAAAAAGTGTTTCCTTCCATCATGGATCAATAATCTACATAAAAATAATCAAATAATTTTAATAAAATACCAATTCATTTGCGCTATTATATCCATGCTAAATTAAGTATGCATTATTTAGAAATAGGCCCATTAATATCCTTGCAAATAAAAACGCTTGAATTTTGAGACGTTCCTTACAGGCCTCAAAACAAGTACAATTCGTTTGGAACACCTCATCTTGAGCGCAGATGCGGCGTAGACGGAGGAATTGGGAGTAAGGAATAGAGTCCTTGGAGGAAGCAAGGTGGGAAGCAGGGTTGTCGAGATAGTTGTGGGAGTCAGTGGATTTGTAATAGATGTCAGTCAATAGTTTATTTATTATGATTGAGACTGGGAGATCAAGAAATGGGAGGGAGGCATCAGAGATGGTCCAAGTAAATTTGTGTGCAGGATGAAAATTGATGGTGAAGTTGATGAAGTCCATGAGTATTGCACGGGTGTAGGAGGTGGCACCGATGCAATCATCAATGTAATGGAAATAGAGTTTGGGGATAGGGCCAGTGTACACCTGGAACAGATTGTTCAACGTACCCTACAAAGAGGCAAACATAGCTGGGGCCCATATGCGTGCCCATAGCTACACCTTGGAGAGAGTGGGAAGAGTCAAATGAGAAGTTGTTGAGGGGGAGGACCAGCTCCGCTAGGCGGAGTAGAGTGTTAGTAGAGGGAAATTGGATGCTTCTGCGGTCGAGGAAGAAACTGAGGGCTTTAAGGCCTTCCTGGTTGGGGGTGGAGGTGTAGAGTGACTGAATGTCCATAGTAAAGATGAGGGAGTGGGGGCTCGGAAAGCAGGTCATTAAAGAGACAAAGGGCATGTGAGGTATCTTGGACTTAGGTCGGGAGAAATTGGACCAGGGGGCATAGGATGGAGTCGAGGTACATGGAAATCATTTCCGTGGGGCAGGAGCAGGCAGAAACAATGGGTCTGCCAGGGTATTGTGTTTGTGGATTTTGGGGAGAAGGTAAAACCGGGATGTGCGGGGCTGCGAAACAATAAGGTTGGAGGCTGTGGAAGGCAGACAGCCAGAAGTGATGAAATCAGTAATGGTGTTTGAGATTAAGGCCTGGCGCTCATCTGTGGGATTAGGGTCCAAGGATAAGTAAGAGGAGGTGTCTGAGAGTTGTCACCGGGCCTCAGCTCGGAAGAGGTCAGCGCGCCAGACTACTACTGCACCTCCCTTGTCAGTGGGTTTGATTATAATGTCGGTATTGCTGCAGAGTGAGCGGAGGGCTGTATGTTCACAGGGGGTGAAGTTGGAGTAAGTAAGCAGAGTGGAAATGTTGAGACTGTTGATGTCACACCAGTAGTTAGAAATAGAGGTCTAGAGAGGGTAGAAGGCCATTCTGGAGAGTCCAAGAGGAGGGGGACCAATGGAGATGGGAGAAGGGGTCATCACTGGGTGTTGAGGACCTCTTCCCAAAGAACTGCAGATGCTGGTTTAAATCAAAGGGAGACACAAGATGCTGGAGTAACTCAGCGGGACAGGCAGCATCTCTGAAGAGAAGGAATGAGTACCGTTTCGAGTCAAGACCCTTTTTCAGTTCTTCAGTTGAGACCCTTCTTCAGTCAGACTGAAGAAGGGTCTCAACCCGAAACGTCACCCATTCCTTCTCTCCAGAGATGCTGCCTGTCCTGCTGAGTTAATCCAGCATTTTGTGTCTATCCCCGAGTTTGATGATAGGTTTAGGGACTGATGATGTTGAACACCAAGCTGTAGTCGATGAACAATAGTGTGACCTTTGTGTTTTTATTGTCTAAGTGGTTGAGTGCAGAGCAATAGGATTAGTTTGAAGAAGTCACTTCCAAATTTCCACTAGTACATCTGTACTTCCACCAGTACTTTCTGGAAGGCCCAGGCTACACTTTCTGTTGAGACTGGTGGCACAGCAGTAGAGTTGCTGCCTCACAGCACCAGTGACTGGGTTCCATCCTGACTACAGGTGCTGTATGTGCGGAGTTTGTACGTTCCCCCTGTGACCGTGTGGGTTTCCCCCGGATGCTCCAGTTTCCTCCCACACTCTTGTGGACGTAAGGATTATAAGTTAATTGGCTTTGGTAAAAATTGTAAATTGTCCCTGGCGTGTGGTGGGATAGTGCTAGTGTACGGGGTGATCGCTGATCCACGCTGTATTTCTAAACCAAACTAAACTGGACCGGCTTTGAGCAGGCGGCCAAGACCAGAGAGGGGAGTTTTAAAACAGACTCGCTGCGCTTTACATGTTAAGGGTTACTAGGGGGAAATGGTAAGGAGAGAGGGCTTCAGAACGGGAGCCTGACTGTGCCTGTTAGCTGCACCATTCATTCCAGTTGTAATCGAGTGCACAGGCAGAGGCAGGGATGATCTATCTCTACATTGTGTTCCAGAGCTACCGAGGGGCTCAATGGAGGGCTGGGTATCTATGTTCACAAAGAGCACTTGTAGGATTTGACAGGCTAGATGCAGGAAAAACGTTCCCCATGTTAGGGGAGTCCAGAACCAGGGGTCACAGTTTAAGAATAAGGGGTAGGCCATTTAGGATTGAGATGAGGAAAACCTTTTTCACCCAGGTGTTGTGAGTGTGGAATTCTCTACCTCAGAAGGCAGTGGAGGCCAATTCACTGGATGTTTTCAAGAGTGAGTTAGATTTAGCTCTTAGGGCTAAAGGAATCAAGGGATATGGGGGAAAAAACAGGAACGTGGTACTGATTTTAGATGATCAGCCATGATCACATTGAATGGCGGTGCTGACTCAAAGGGCTGAATGGTCTACTCCTGCACCTATTTTGGATATTTCTATGTCTATCTCTTGCAGCACAAAAGGATCACACCTTTCCAATCCATCTACCTGTCCAAGTACCTTTTAAATATTGTTGTTGGACTTACCTCAGCTGCTTCCTCAGGCAGCTCGTTCCACAGACCCACCACTGTGTTTGAAAAAGTTACCTCTCAAGTTTTTGTTAAATGTTTTCCCTCTCACCCGTAAACCTATTCCCTCTAGTTCTTGATTCCCCTATGCTGGGAAAAGGACTGTACATTCACCCTATATATTCGCATAATGATTCATACACCTCCATAAGGTCCCTCAGCCTACTATGTTCCAAGGAATAAATCACAGCCTGCTCAAAGATTGTAGAACTGAGATGTAGAGGGGTCTGATTGCCATAGCACAAGATTTGGAAAAGCCTACTTTGCACTTTAAGGAAGTAATTAGGAAGGGTAACCATACATTATCATATATTGTGAGTGGAGCAAATGCAAAGATGGAGGTTAAGGCTTGTTATTTGAGACGGTGAGATAATATTGTTACTTTTTTTAAGGGTGTTAATGCAATGCAAGCAGTTCAGTAGTTGCCCATTTATGACTACTTTCTGGAATGGACAAGTTGTCTTATGAGGGAAGGTTCATCTGGCTTTGGTCATACTTGTGGCAATTTCGAATAGTAAGAGGCAAATAAGACTCCAAGGGTCTTGACAGGGTTGCTATGTAAAAGTCAAGGACTAGCAGTTTCTGTTTTAAATAAAAGGGTCACAAATTTAAGGCAGTGGAGGCAAAACATTTTCTGCAAGTTATAAGTCTTTGAAACTCATTTCCCAGCACAATAACCTGGCTCTCAACACCAGCAAAACCAAAGAACTGATTGTGGACTTTGGAAGGGGTTGGATAGGGACCCACAATCCCGTTTATATCAACGGGACGATGGTGGAAAGGGTCAAGAACTTCAAATTCCTGGGCGTGCACATTTCGGAAGATCTTTCCTGGTCCCAGCACACTGATGCAATTATAAAGAAAGCACATCAGCGCCTCTACTCCCCGAGAAGATTACGAAGAGTCGGTACCTCAAAGAGGACTCTCTTGAACTTCTACAGGTGCACAGTAGAGAGCATGCTGACTGGTTGCATCGTGGCTTGGTTTGGCAACCTGAGCGTTCAGGAGCAGAAAAGAATGCAGAAAGTTGTGACCACTGCCCAGTTCATCATTGGCTCTGACCTCCCCACCATCGAAAGGATCTATCGCAGTCGCTGCCTCAAAAAGGCTGCGAACAAGGATCAAGGACCCACACCATCATGGCCACTCACTCATCGGGTAGAAGGTACAGGAGCCTGAAGTCTTACATCCAGGTTCAGGAACAGCTTCTTCCACACAGCCATCAGGCTATTAAACTAGCCAACAAACAGACTCTGAACTGTAACAGCCTATTGCACTTTATTTGTTTATTTATGTATATATTGGACTGTTCTGTGTATTTATGCTCACAATACTCTGTTTTGCTGCAGCAAGCAAGAATTACATTGTCCCATCTGGAACACATGACAATAAACTCTCCTGACTTGACTCTTGACTCAAACGGGAAGCCATTTTAAGGCAGTGGCAGATAGATTCTTGATAAGCGAAGAGGTGAAAGGGCTGGTAGTAGACTGAAAATCAGATTAGCATTGCATGACAAAGCTAACTCTAGAGTTCAGTTGCACGTTTGTGTGTATGCACAACAGGACACCTCGACCAATCTGCATTCTTCCCAACAGGGAAAGAACACGCTGGATCTAGTTTTTTGGAACAAAGTGGGGAAGGTGAACCATCTTTCAATTAGGTCTCATTCCTGCAGTATTCATCGTTAGATTTTGAATGGTTATGGCTAAGGTTAAGCAGGAATTACATGCAAAGTGAAAACTCAGTTTAGATTGAGGAGAGCTAACTTTGGTGAGTAATCCAAATTGCATTAAAAATAAGGGATGAATCAGAAACAAAAGCGGGAGGCCTTCAATAGGGGCTGATCTGGATATTGAGCAGACACAGACCAATGACGGGGATGGAAAAGATATCCCAAAGCCAAAAGCCCTTAAATAACTAAAGATACCATAAGTCAGGCAAAAGGAACCCTTTTGAGAGCTCAAGAATATAAAACCAATGATGTAATGCTGAGGCTTTATAAGGCCAAATTTGGAATGATGTGTTTTCACCCCCATATCTGAGGAAGGATGTACTGGCTTTGGAGGTTTATGAGAATGATCCCGGGGATGACTGAGTTTATGTATGAGTATTTGATGGCTCTGTGCCTGTACACGCTGGAGTTTAGAAGGATGAAGGTGGGGATTTCATTGAAACATGCTGAATAATGAAAGGCCTAGATAGAGTACGTGGAGTGGATGAGTCTAGGACCAGTGGCCACAGCCTCAAAATAAGAGGACTTACTTTTAGAAAGGAGATGAGGAGGGTGGTGAACCTGTGGAATTTATTGCCACAGACGACAGTGGAGGCCAAGTCATTGGATATTTTTAAAGTGGACTTTGATAGGTTCTTAATTAATAAGGGTGTTAAAAGGTACAGGGAGAAAGCAGGAGAATGGAGTTGAGAGGGAAAATAGAACCATGGAGTGGATTTGATGGGTCAAGTGGCCTAATTCTCCTCCTATATCTTATGAACGTATTGACTTTAGACATACAGCATGGAAACAGGCCCTTCGGCCCACCAAGTCCACATTGACTAGCAATCACTCCATACACTGATACTACGCTACATACTAGGGACAATTTTACAACTTACCAGAGCCAATTAATCTACAAACCTGTCTGCCTTTGGAGTGTGGGACGAAACAGAAGCACTCGGAGAAACCCCACGTGGTCACAGGGAGAATGTACAAACTCCATACGGTCAACACATGTAGTCAAGATCGAACCCGGGTCTTCTGGCACTGTAAGGCAGTAACTCTACCGCTGCACCATTGTGCCGCCATGGTAAATACCAACTTATAATGGAGAACAATACTAAAGATAGCAGGTACAAACAGATCCACAAAAAAACTGCAAGGAAATAAATCAGTGTCTTTATAAGGTTGTAAATATATCATCCATCGAATGAGAGAAAAATCACTTGAAAATACAACAATTTCAAATATTAAAGAAGTAGTCTTAGACAAAATCATGAACAGTTACATAGTCCAGGTTAGTTGGAATGGTGCACCAAACCATAACTTCCTAATTTGAAATCATTTTTTCTGAAAAAAATACAAATTTGTATAATAATTCCAAATTCAGGGGATCAAAATATATTAAGAAAAAAAAATGAAATCAGCTTCTCACTGGGTATATTCCAGTCTACAACTGATACTTTAAAAATGAAATAAAAAATGTTTTCTGGTTTCTTGTGTGAATTCTTTTTGTGATTGTTTGCTCTGCCAGCCAAATGGTTTTACAGCCACTGGTTAACATAAAGCCCAAAGAACTGACACCTGAGAAAAGGAGGCTATGGAAAATCGAAATTATCATGAGAGATGCCGGGTCTTGGGGCAGATCTTGTTTCATGGTGAGAAGAAAACACCGCATGTTTAACCACTGTCTTCAAATACTGGCCCATGATATTATTTGACTTCCTTAATGTTTTTTCTAGACCATTGAACAATTAGAAAAAGTCTGTTTTCAAGATCATTACAGAGAGACATGGCAGCAGTTTTGTGAACAATAAGATCATATCGAAAATATTGATATAAATGATCAATTAGTTAACTTTGGATCAAGATAGTTTAAGAGAAAAGTGTCTATTCCAGGATATCATAACAATATTTCCTGTGACCTTTTTGTTTCAATGAACTTGAGCTCAACAATTATGAGGTAATGATTCAGAATTAAATGCATTAATTCAATCTTTATTTTTCAATGAATAAAACATAGGTTAATTGTACAAAATTGGTCATAGTAATATATTGTTTTAATTTAATGTACATTGTTTCCGCCTATTATTTGAACAGAGGAAAATTAAACATGGCCAGTATCCTATAAAAAATGACACATAACTATGCCATCTGTTTAGATATAACCTCACTTAGCTGTCGGTCTGGGTTGGCTCCAAATCAGCAACTTCCTTCCAACGGCAGTAACAAGCAAATCTGAGCAAGTGGTATATCCTGTGACTTCTCGACTGAATGTAGTAACATTCCAACATTGGGTCTTATTGCAGCACTGGACAATAATACATGAAGGATTCGTTGGTCTGATCGGAGAGAATGTGGTTTTGTTGTCATGTACACAGTGGAGCACTCATCCCTTGACCACATTAACATCCATCCTCATGAACCAATGATGACCTCTCTGAAAATGTTCTCAGTCATTGTAATTTAAAAGCTGTGTTGATGGGGTTGATATCTATTACATTGAGTTATTGACATTCCAATTATTTAATGAAGAAACCTTTGCCTTAACACATCCAAGAGATGATTTAACAGGTTCAAATTTCATAGGATCATCAACAGATTTGCAAATGTGGAAATCTTTAAAATTCAGTCCCTAAAATTCAGCAGACTGGCTTGATTGAACAAACAAATATTGCGATCAAATTTTTAAAATCAATTTCAAGGCTCTAGTAATTTAGATATATTTTGAAAGATTATCGGATTGGTCAGAGAGAAGCAATTTAGGACCCAAATGATAGTTCTAACAATCATGTTCAAATAGTGTCATTGAATATTTAACAACTAAGTATATGGGCTCTGAGCTTTGTGACTATGAAAATACATGAGTCTATGAGCAAATCTCACTGCAAGTATATAGGTCCCCCTGTGTTCAGATGGAACTCTTCCCTCTTTCAGAGGTCCTGGCTGTCCCAATAGAGATCTCAATGATGCAGGTAGCTGAAGCCCTCCCACTTGTACCACCTCAGCAGCAAAGCATCAATTTGCCTTCCTCCTGTTGCTATCCTTCAAATATTTTGGTGCTTTCTGTGATGACAATTTGAAATGCAGGGTTGCATGCACATGAACTGGGACAAATATATCACCAGTGATTATATAAATAATCTGACATAGTAAATACCCGCATGACAAGTATCTCTTTCCATGAACCAGACTTCCAGATGGTGACAACACCATCAGCTCCATGCTCTTGTATTCAATTACCTTCATGAATATCAAATCCACACATAAAGAGATGAACAGTCAGATGTAAGAACAACACTTTCTATCCAACTAGATTAAATCTTGTACTGAAGCCCAGTGCTTGAATGCTGATCTCCAAACAGGCCATTCTTTGGAAAGTGAACCAAAATGTCACACACATGACCAGATGTCATCACATAAAGTAATACATTAAATAATTCTTGTAAGAGATTAATCTTACTCATTTCTGTTTTCCTACCTACAGAACTATAATGCATGTCTGCTAAATATATGAACATTCTAGCTTCTTAAAATTCAGAGTTTGTAAGATAAAACTGATTTATGAAAAAAATGCTTCCGTGTGCGATCACACGCATGACCAGTCAATATTTGACCTCTGACCCTAAACAGACATTGTCAGCATAACATAAATATTTCACATGATAAATTAAAAAACAAATGAATCATATATACAGTACAAAACATGTACCTGTGATGCTTCCAGAATTAGAAGAGATGCATTCCACAATTTTTCATGTTTTGGTCACACATGCGACTAAGACAGGGCTCGAAATTAACGGTTGCCTGGGTGCCACTGACCACGCAAAGCGCCGCCGGGCAACCTAAACACCGAGTCATTTTGCCCGGCTTGGCAACCAGGTACTGGTTTGTACCGAAGACAGACAAAAAAAAATGGATTATCTCCACGGGTCAGGCAGCATCTCTGGAGAAACGGAACGCAACGTTTTGTGTCGGCGGTGACGACTGTGTTGCGTGGGAAAGATACTAGGTGCGGGGTGAGGAAGGGTCGGAGCGAATGACGGGCCCCATCTCCTCTCCAACCGCCCACGCCCGCCCTGATAGCGGCCGACGCTTGCAAATCCGCTAACGGCCCTTTCAATACAAACCCTCCCGCACGCCGAGGTCGGGAGGAGGGAGGGAGGGGGAGGCCTCGGCGTGCATTGACTATGTTTGATAACGGAATGCAATCAAATGTGTTTTAATTCCCATTATTTGTTTTAATCCATAAAGATGGATTAATTAAATTGTGAACATGTGAAACATAAAAACCGCAGTGTTCGATTGGCACTGCTCCCGTTGACACGTTATTACAGAATACATTTTAACGGCAAATCAATGCTCTTAATATGGAGTATCAGTACTGTAGTTATTTAATGAGCAACATTCACAACTATACGTACGCATATATGTTATCATGGTCCAGGATTTATTGACACAGGTTGATCATACGCTGTATAATCCAACCACATTTTTGTTTGGAAGTGGAAAGAACTAATAGAAATTGCATTAATTGCAATGTGTAAAAAGAGTGGAGATACTGTCTTATAATTTTGCTGCAAGTCATTGTGGGATTTATCATGTCTTGATTGGTGAATATGTTTAGTTAGTGACTTTATTTGAAGCAGAAATATGTGAATGCTTCATTGAGTATAATTCCGACTGGTAACTACGCATTTCATCCGAGCACATTATCGCAAGCGTCGTGCAAGCCATCTTAAATGACCACCTAAACTGTCATTTGGCAACCTAAAAAGCTGCCAAGGTTGCCCGGCTGGCAACAGGGGAAAAAAGTTAAGCGAGAGCCCTGTAAGAATGTGCCAAAATAGCAACAATCAACCTCAATTAATGCATGCGATCGCTGAGGCTATTCTGCACTGACATCCAAAGGATTAAATAGTTTTTGAGGACAGTTCAATTACAGTGTTCAAAAGGGAATTTATTATGGTTGATCTGCCGATAACATCAATTCTGCATTCCCACTACTAGATGCTCTTGGAGCTGCATGTGTGTAGACAAAGGGTGTTTCATCATGCTGCTTACTTGCATCTTAATGAAGGGGGAAACTATTTTCTCCAGTCGCTACCTGGGCAAGGATGCGTCCTTCCTCCGAGCCGCATCTTCGCCCAACCCTCGCGGCCTACCACCTGGATTGGTGTGGCCTTTCCTGCCAGAGACCGGCCAGAGCTTCGAGCTGCAGCTTCAGTGGTGGCGCAGTGCTGAGGTACCATCGCGGAGCGGGCGATGCCTTATCCGGGTCGCCGTGTGGAGCTCCGGAGTTGACGACTTCAACATCGTGGAGCTGTGGTTTGCGGAGCGTCCAGCTGCGGGCGGCGCCGACTCCAACATCGGGATCTTTCGCCGAGATCGCCAGTGTATGAGCTCTGACCAGCGCGGCCTGTGGACTTCGGGTAGCAAACGGCGTTTCGTAACTACAAGCCACTGAGAGTGTTCTTCCGACGCCGGAGTTCCATCATTCCGGCGAGAGGGCCTGAAACATCGGGCCGCCAGAGCCGCAACTGCGGAGGCTTTAAATAGGCCCCGACCACGGGTGAACATGGAGGAAGTGGTCTGAACTTTGCTGTCTTCCCTCACAGTGGGAAACGTTGATCCCGCTGTGGGGGGGATGTTTTTTTATGTTTAATGCTAAATTCTATAATGTTGTGTTTATTTTATTGGTGTGCTGCAATGGCAACTCAAATTTTACTACACCAATTGGTGAATGTGATAATAAATATCCTTTGTCCTTTAAATTGTCCCTAAAGTGTATGATAGAACTAGTGTACGGGTGATCATAGAATGGCATGGACTCTGTGGATACCTCACTGTTCTAAATCACATGAATGAATTGATAACTCTTGCTAAATGGTCTAAATACTGCAGAAGCACTTCAGCAACTGAAAAATCAACCAAGTGCCTCTACATCTGCAAACGTACACATGTACTGCTGCAAAACTTTGTGCCCAAGGTTAAACATAGGAGCAGAAGAGTGTCATTTAGCTTTGTGAATGTATTCACCATTGATTAAGAGGCTGATCAGAGGTCTTTTGTTCTCAAATAACTGTTTGATAAAAATTACCATTAAGATTAACAACTGACATAGATAAACCATTTGCAGAAGACAGCTCCAATCTCCTTCCATACTTTACTTCCCACTTAATGTTTTAATTAAAACTCAAAAGCACATAGGGAACTTTATTTTATATCCAACAGTATTGCATCTGCCCAAGAGTATTTGATGGCACATTGCAGAGCCTTCTTTCTGCCTAAACATAAAGCCATAAATTCAGTGAAGATAACCACTAACCAAGAATAGATTTGGATTGTTTGGAGATGGGTCTTTGTTGAAACAGTAATAAATTAGAACCTACAAATCTGCTAAAATAAAAAAACAACTAACTTAAACAGCCTTATTATAAATGCATCAAGGAAGTCCAACACAGTGAATTATGCAACAGGACAGCAGGTGAGTTTTAAACCTTATGAAAACTCATCCAAATGGGTTGGTAAATAAGTATTAAAGGACACTCTATGAATGGGTTAGAGACAGAACGAAAGCCTATCTGGAGACTTTGAGGATACGACATAAGGCTGGACTGATCAGAAATGGTGCAGCCAAGCCAAATCTGCATTCACAAGATATCCCAATGCTTGCACTTGTTCTAGATACGAACGGGGAGGATTTGTGTGTGGGATACGCAGAAGTATACCCAAAGCATATTTCAGTATGATAGGATCCTAATCCTGGTCAGATTTAACTGCGTAGATTTGAGTTTGGAAAGAATGTCTTACTATACAATTTCTCAAGACACAGGCAAGTAGGGTTCCTATTTCCACTATCTCTTCCATAACCTGCGTCTCCAATCTGTCACATAATCCCCTTGTGATGTGCTTGAGAATGAGAAATGAGCAGCCATTTTCCCCCAATTATAATAAAAAAGGTAATTGAGTGTCAAAGATAAAGAGACGCATCCTAAATCATGGGATTGGAGCGATATGTGGAATAGCACAACCACGCAGCCCAGGTTCCTTCGCCAACTAGCTTTTGAGAATGATAAGAGGGTTTTAAGAGTTTACATCCTGCTAATGCCTCAGGTTTGCACTTTCTACTTCCGAGATGTTCACTTCACTCACTTATGCACAAACTGGAGCGCAAAATACATAACTTTTGTAGGGTAATATCTACAGACCCTTAAAGTCACAGGCCCATTAGTACATATACTTCTGTACTTTTGCACTACACTTGCACTTTAGTGACTATGCCCCTGCCAGCATGCACTCCCCTCATCGTCAATGCTGTCAGACTATTGTCGGAAGTAGACAAAAGTGCTGGAGAAACTCACTCAGCGGGTGAGGCAGCATCTATGGAGCGAAGTAAATAGGCAACGTTTCGGGCCGAAACCCTTCTTCAGGCTGATGTAGGGTGAGGGAGGGGTGGGGAGAAGAAAGGTGAAGGAGAAGCCGGAGGGCTGAGGGAGAGCTGAGAAGGGGAGGAGACGGCAAGGGCTACCGGAAATTGAAGAAATCGATGTTTATGCCACTAGGGTACAAACTGCCCAAGCGGAATATTAGGTGCTGCTCCTCCAATTTCCGGTGGTGCTCACTCTGGCCATGGAGAAGGCCCAGGACAGAAAGGTCACATACGGAATGGGAGGGGGAGTTGAAGTGCTGAGCCACCGGGAGATCAGGTTGGTTAATTTATCTATGCCGCATTAACCCACCTGATCTCCCGGTGCCTCAGCATTCAACTCCCCCTCCCATTCCAAATCCAACCTTTCTGTCCTGGGCCTCCTCCATGGCCAGAGTGAGCACCAACTCATATTCCACTTGGGCAGTTTGCACCATAGCGGCATAAACATTGACTTCTCCAATTTCCGGTAGCCCTTACTGTCTCCTCCCCTTCTCAGCTCTCCCTCAGTCCTCTGGCTCCTCCTCTTCCTTTATCCTTTCTTCTCCCTACCCCCCCCCTTCCCACCCCACATTAGACTGAAGAAGGGTTTCAGCCCGAAACGTTGCCTATTTCCTTCACTCCATAGCTGCTGCCTCACCCGCTGAGTTTCTCCAGCACTTTTGTCTACCTTCGATTTTCCAGCATCTGCAGCTCCTTCTTAAAGACTATAATCGGAAATCCTTACCATTAAATTTGGAGCGGATGTTTGCCAGTTCCTTGTTGATTCTCTTTATTTCTGCTTCTTTACTTTTACCTACAAGATGGAATATAACGAGAAGCAGATGCTGTCTGATCAGAATTTGCACAACGAAACTGGTGAAGGAAAAGGGGTCAATGGAGCAGGTTGGTGGCGCATGCTCAGTTTTGGTACGTGCTGGGGTGTGGATGGAAAAGGGACCAGACACCGAGCTGTGGAGAGGCAGGCAATGGAGGTGGGTAGGGAAGGGGGTGGAGGTGCAGACGTTATCCTTAAAATGGGGAACATGGGCGTTATGTGGCAGATTGGAGACTCAGATATATGGGGAATAGAAGCTGGGACGTTATAGGGAGTATTTGATGAGATGGGAGGCCGGTTGGGTACAAGGATGGATGGAAGACTTAGTGAGGAATAAAGGAAACAACTGTTATGCCAAAGGGTTGCAATATTCAGGTATGGTTGCGGGTTAGTATGAACGTTTGGGGCCGAAGGGAGGGGGAGAATGATGGGACAGCAAGGGGGGAGGAGGAGCTGGAGTGTGGGGGGACTTGAGGCAGAGAGTCTGCAGTGTTAGAGGATGGAGGGGTGGGGGAGTTTGAGGATGGGGCTGGAGTGTAAGGAGATGGAGGGGAGGGGAGGGGAGTAGGGATGCAGCTTGTGTGAGGGGGGGGGTATGGAGGAGAAGGGGCTGGAGGGAAGGTGTTGGAGAGATATGTTGGAGGGTGGGGCTGGGGTTTGAGGGGGCTGGGGTGTGAAAGGGGGATAGAGGGGAGATGTTGGAGAGGGAGTGTGAGGTGAATGGGTGTGAGGTGAGTGAGAGTGAGGGTGTGTGAGGGAGGTGAGTGTGAGGAAGAGTGAGGGAGTGTGAAGTGAGTGAGAGTGAGGGTGTGTGAGGGAGGTGAGTGTGAGGGAGACTGAGTGTGAAGTGGAGGGGAGTGAGGGTGTGAGGGAGTGTGAGGGAGGGGAGTGTGAGGCAGTGTAAGGGAGGGGAGAGAGGGTGTGAGGGAGTGTGAGTGAGTGTGAGTGAGTGTGTGGGTGTGTGAGGAAGTGCGAGTGTGAGGAAGTGTGTGAGGGAGTTTGGGTGTGAGGGAGTGTGAAGGTGTGAGTGACGGAATGGGAGTGAGTGTAGGTGTGAGTGTGAAGAAGAGTGAGTGTGAGTGAGTGAGTGAGTGTGGGGCCGCGGGTCCGGGCGCGAGTTGCTGATGACCGTTTGCGGCGCCCGCCCCCCTGGCCACCAGCTGTCATGTGAACTCACAGTTCCTGATATCCGATATGAAGATGGCCAAGCCTCGCATCCCATCCCCCCTGATCACCGCGGGCATCATCGACCTCCCCCTCACGCCGCCACGGATGTCAACTGTCCACTGGCGTCCACCACACGACCCTCTCTCCACAGCCCCGCCGTCCACGGCCCCGCCCACTGCCCCACAGCCCCGCCCACTGCCCCAGCCCCGCCCACAATCCCGCCCGCAGCCCCCCGCCCACACACTGCCCGCAGCCCCGCCCACTGCCCCACAGTCCCGCCCACTGCCCCCAGCCCCGCCCACTGCCCCCAGTCCCCCCACAATGCCCCCGCAGCCCCGCCCACTGCCCCCAGCCCCGCCCACTGCCCCCCCCCCCCCGCCCCCACAGCCCCGCCCACTGCTCCCAGCCCCCACCCACTGCCCGCCAGCCCCGCACACTGCCCCACAGCCCCGCCCACTGCCCCCAGACCCGCCCACTGCCCCCAGTCCCGCCCACAATCCCGCCCGCATCCCCCCCCACACACTGCCCCCAGCCCCGCCCACTGCCCCACAGTCCCGCCCACTGCCCCCAGCCCCGTAATCCCACCCACTGCCCCACAGTCCCGCCCACTGCCCCAGCCCCCGCCACACTGCCCCCAGCCCCGCCCACTACCCAGCCCCGCCCACTGCCCCCAGCCCCGCCCACTGCCCCAGCCCAGACCCACCCACTGCCCCCAGCCCCGCCCACTACCCCAGCCCCGCCCACAATGCCCCACCCGCAGCCCCGCCCACTGCCCCCAGCCCCGCCCACTGCCCCACAGCCCCGCCCACTGCCCCCAGACCCACCCACTGCCCCCAGCCCCGCCCACTACCCCAGCCCCGCCCACTGCCCCCAGCCCCGCCCACTACCCCCAGCCCCGCCCACTGCCCACAGCCCCGCCCACTGCCCTCCGCCCCCCCACTGTCCCACAGCCCCGCCCACTGTCCCACAGCCCCGCCCACAGCCCCCAGACCCACCCACTGCCCCCAGCCCCGCCCACTACCCCCCAGTCCCCCCCCTGCTCCCCCAGCCCCGCCCACTGCCCCAGCCCCGCCCACTGCCCCACCCCCCCGCCCACTGCCCTCCCGTAGCCCCACCCCACACACCGTCCCACAGCCCCGCCCACTGTCCCACAGTCCCCCCACTGCCCCACAGACCCGCCCACTGCCCCCCAGCCCCGCCCACTACCCCTCAGCCCCCCCGCCCACTGTCCCACAGCCCCCGCCCACTGTCCCACAGCCCCGCCCACTGTTCCACAGCCCCGCCCATCACGGCCTGATTTGGTAACTTGAATACTCAAGAACGAAGAAGGCTGCGGAGTGGTGGACATTGCCTGGTCCATCACAGGTATTGACCTCCGCAACCAAAGATCATAGATCATTGGTTGGGGAAGTCCGCTCAATGATCTTTGTCCCCAACATTGAAGGGATCAACAGGAAGTGGTGCTTCAAGAAGGCAGCTAATATCTTGAAAGACCCACACAACCTTGGCCAAGCTCATACCTTGCTACAACTAAAAGATAGATACAAAATGCCAAAGTAACTCAGCGAAACAGGCAGCATCTCTGGATAGAAAGAATGGGTGAAGTTTCGGGTTGTGATCCTTCTTTAGACTTTCAGGAAGAAGGGACAGCAAACTGTCAGAAAAATGGTACGGCAGCGTGAAACGGTTCCCTCCAAATTCAGGAACAGCTTCTTTCTGTCAACCATCAGGCTCTTGAACCACAAATGCACAACTAAACATAACTTTACCTCAGCTCCAAACTACTATGGACTTAGTACTAACATTGCACTACATACTTCAACTTGCACTATTATAGTCTAGTATCCCGGTTTAACTGATAAATTATGAAATCATCACTTGTTGTATATCTATGTTCTGCTCATGTGCCTGTAAAGTTGCAACTCCAAGCGTAGGTCTGTGTTCAAAGATCCAATTTCAGTTTTGTGTATACACTCCTGAATTCAGGTAGAGTCAGTTCAAGAGTGAAGAGTGTTTAAACATCAATAGTGCTTCATTTGTTACATAGGCACCAGCACAGTGAAATTCTTTTTGCATATACAATTTTTACACATTGCAGGCGCCGCCATTTTTAGGGCCATTATTCAAAGTCCAAAGTTTGGTCGTACCGTGCGCTTGATGTAATGGAACATGTCCTGCAAACCGATATCCCTCTCATCTCCCCTCCCCTCCCCAACCCTCTCCTCTCCCGACCATCTTTGTGTCCCGGGTCGCCTTCTGCAGCCGACCTTGAAGGCGCTGGAGGCTTTATCTCGGTTCACCCTCCTATCAGCCCTTGCTCCCCTTGCACAACATCTCCATCTCTCTCCTAGTTACACTATCTAACTTGCCTTCAGTCGTGTTCCCAGTCCAGCTGACCGATAAGCCTTCGGGCGGGTTCCCAGTCCAGTCGACAGACAAGTTTATTGGGCGGGGTTCCGGTCATATGCAATTAAATAGAGCGTCAGTATTTTCTGTTTTCATGTGGAGAAAGGTTCTGCTGTCTGTTCAATACAGTTATTGAAAATTAGGGAAGAGGTTTCATTGACCACCCAGAGTTGGCTGAAGGATCTTTCTTCTGGAGGCCCATGCTAACCAGTCATTAGCCTTCCTCGGATTTCTCTGAAGGTTCTCGGAGGGTGCAGCCTCCCAGTGACCCATGGGCAGGTTAAAGACTCCAGGTGCCACTCCAAATGACTGATGAGGGTGAATTCATTCCTCGGGGCACTCAGCTTCCTGTCACGTGGCCTATACTACAATTCTTCTTCTCCAATAGGCCAATGTACCATTTACTGTAAACATTGCCCCACTGAACCTTCTAGTGTTGCCTCTAGATTGCTGAAAATCTCCCAGAGTTGCATTGATTCCATTTGACATTCTTTACCAATAGTGTCCACTGAATGGTGAGGTGAAACAGGTTAAATATGATCTTTCACCTTTATGCCCCTGTCCCACTTAGGAAACCTGAACGGAAACCTCTGGAGACTTTGCACCCCACCCAAGGTTTCTGTGCGGTTTCCGGAGGTTTTTGTCAGTCTCCCTACCTGCTTCCACTACCTGCAAACTCCGGCAACCACCTGCAACCTCCGGGAACCGCACGGAAACCTTGGGTGGGGCGCAAAGTCTCCAGAGGTTTTCAGATTCAGATTCAATTTTAATTGTCATTGTCAGTGTACAGTACAGTAACAACGAAATGCATTTAGCATCTCCCATGAAGAGCGACATAGGAAACGATTTGAATTAAAAAAAAAATAAGTGTCCGGGGGGGGGGGGGGGGGGGGGGGGGGGGGGGGGGGGGGGGGGTGGTGATTGGCAGTCACCGAGGTCACGAGGTTAGTTTAGTAGAGTGACAGCTGCCGGAAAGAAGCTGTTCCTCGACCTGCTGGTTCGGCAACGGAGAGACCTGTAGCGCCTCCCGGATGGTAGGAGGGTAAACAGTCTATGGTTGGGGTGAGAGCAGTCCTTGGCGATGCTGAGCGCCCTCCGCAGACAGCGCTTGCTTTGGACAGACTCAATGGAGGGGAGCGTGGAACCGGTGATGCGTTGGGCAATTTTCACCACCCTCTGCAATGCCTTCCGGTCGGAGACAGAGCAGTTGCCATACCATACTGTGATGCAGTTGGTAAGGATCCTCTCGATGGTGCAGCGGTAGAAGTTCTCCAGGATCTGAGGAGACAGATGGACCTTCTTCAGTCTCCTCAGGAAGAAGAGATGCTGATGAGCCTTCTTGATCAGAGTAGAGGTATTGTGGGTCCAAGAGAGGTAATCGGAGATGTTGACTCCCAGGAACCTGAAGCTAGAAACACGTTCCAACCTCCGTCCCGTTAATGTGGATGGGTGTGTGCGTGCAGCCTCTGGACTTCCTGAAGTCTACAATGAGCTCCTTGGTCTTCTTGGAGTTAAGGGCCAGGTTGTTGTCAGCGCACCATGCTGCTAAGTGCTGGACCTCACCCTGTAGGCCAGCTCATCATTGTTGCTGATGAGGCCAATCACCGTTGTATCATCTGCATACTTGATGATGGTGTTAGTACCATGTACAGGTGTGCAGTCATAGGTGAAGAGGGAGTAGAGGAGGGGGCTCAGCACACAGCCCTGAGGAACGCCGGTGTTTCAGGGTGAGGGTTGAAGAGGTGTGCTTGTCTAACCTCACAGACTGGGGTCTGTTGGTTAGAAAGTCCAGTATCCAGTTGCAGAGGGAGGGGTCGATGCCCAGGTTACCGAGTTTGGTGATAAGTTTTGGATGGAATAATGGTGTTGAATGCTGAGCTGTAATCGATGAACAGCATTCTTACATAAGTGTCTCTGTTGTCAAGGTGGGAGAGGGCGGAGTGAAGTGCCGTTGAGATGGCATCCTCCGTACTCCTGTGCTTGCGTAGGTTCTTTCGTTCAGGTTTCCTAAGTGGCACAGGGGCATTAAGGCTCTACATGCCAGAACACCTCTATATCCAGCATATAATATTTACCCTTCCCATGTCCAGCAAAATGCTTTCCATCACCAACTCCACTTCAGACCTCCTTTGCAGTCTCCTGGGTCTAGGGAAATTTTCATCTTTTCTTTTTATTTCTCATTACACTCCAAATAAGATGCACAAAGTACAAACATGTCTCCTGGAATGACCGTCTCTGCCTTTTCAATTTGGCTTTATGTTTATCTGTGAGAGCTCTCGGACACATTTGGCAGGTGCACTATTCTTTTCCTGTGGGGTATTTGGCCTCACGTGTCCTTGTTGCAGGGACGGCACAGTGGAGCAGCGATAGAGTTGCTGCCATATACAGTGCCAGAGACCTGGGTTTGATCCTGACTACAAGTGCTGTCTGCACATGGATACATTTGGCAGGTGTTTCTTCCACTGAATTGTCTTTGTTTTGTACCAGATATTATGTGTTCAGCCGGTATTCTAAAGTGGATCCTTTCTTTATCCATGCAAGGCTGATCTTGTCTACTTTACAGACTTCTGATGTACTCTTCATTGAGCACAGTTTGATTTTCAGTCCACTTTGGTGCACATTTCCCATATGCAGAAGCAATATTTTCTTCCGGAGCTCATTTTGCTGCCCACTATACTTGCAATCTCAGCATCTTGGCTGCAGTTTCCCTGTCTGCCCATTGCTTTGTGCTTCATGAAGGCATGGGCAGTTTTATGACTCCAATGTACACAACCTCAGCTGGCTCTCTCAGCGCCCATCCATGTTATCCCACTTTTCTGGCATAAAGCCAAAATGTTAATGTTTCCTGACCAGCTTTCCTGACATTTTGCCTCAGTATCTCTCTCTCTTTCTGAGACATTGAACGGTGTTTAATTAAATTGATTACATGCTTTTAAACCGACAGGCAGATAGCATTTCAACATAGATATTTTAATGCATTTCTGAGGCAAACATTTATAGGACTTTCTCTCCGAACATTGTTACAGTATAATCAAATGCTACAAGTCTTAAAAGGATAAGCGCCACCAGATAGATTTCACACCTTAATCAGAATAAAAGGATGTCTACTGATGTTTTAACTAGGTGCCTTTGCCAATTTCCTCATTTATCGCAAATCGACTCTTCTCTGCCATTCGATAATGGCACATCTATTTTTTCCTCTCAACCCCATTCTCCTGCTTTCTCCCTATAACTTTTGAAGCCCTAACTAATCAAGATCTCTCTTTATTGCTTTATCTCATTTGTTGCTTCTATCAAAGTGCATGACTGTACACTTTGCTACACTGTATTCCATTTTCCATCCACATTAACCCACTTTTCTGGCACAAAGCCAAAATGTTTTATTTGCAGACACTCTAGTTAGTCAAACCCTTGGATTGGCTGAACGGATCACGTGGGCAGGGGGGTGAGATTTGCGGGCTTTTTACGGTGTGTAGCATTCTAGCGCTACACTTGTGGAAGTAGCATTGTGCTTTTGGCTGTCTTCCTGATTCGAGCAAATTCGTGTTTTCACGTTACAAAATAAAACTATTTAATTCACTCACCGTCTCGACTCGCCAAATCATATTCCATTTAAACTTCTCGGTTTAAATTAGTTTGACATTTAAGATGGTTTTACTTTGTAGCTTTGAATTAGTGATATAAACAAGGAACCTTTAGTCTCCCAGATACTGTAACTGGGTAACCACTGGAACTGGTTAATGAAGTCAGGTGACGTGCTGTTTCGCAGGGATTATATCTGTAGTTAGACACAAAATGCTGGAGTAACTCAGCAGGACAGGCAGCGTCTCTGGAGAGAAGGAATGGGTGACTTTTCAGGTCTAGACCGTTCTTCTTCGACCTGAAAAGTCACCCACTCCTTCTCTCCAAAGATGCTGCCCGTCCTGTTAAATTACTCCAGCATTTTGTGTCTATCTTTGGTGTAATCTGTAGAGGTTCAAGAGAATCCTTATGGACATGCCTAATCTTCTCAGAGGCCTAAAGGGGCTGTCCCACTTGGGCGACCTAATTGGCGAGTTTAGAATAGTTTGAAAAAATGACATGTTGAAGACCTCCTTTGACTACGTAGAAGACCTCATTCGACCCCCTTCTACTATGTTGAAGACCGGCTTTGACCAGCTATGACTAACCGGGAAAATTGGACACCGAATAGTGGAGAGTGAAGACAACCTTTTTTTACTTACGGGCATTTTTTTAACATATTGAAAAAACGCCGCGACCTAGTTGAGGCCTAGAGTACGCGGAGACCACTCTCGAGCATGAAGGAGAGTTACGAAGACCTCCTACGACCTCGCGTTGACCATGCTGCGAGTATGAGTCAAGTCAAGTCAAGGATTAGGTCGCCCAAGTGGGAAAGGCCCTTTAGGAAGTAAATATGCTGATATGTTTTTTTGATCACCATATCGGTGTGAAGGAACCAGGTTAGTTAAAGGTAGACGCACAATGCTGGAGTAGCTCCGAGGGACAGGCAGCATGTCTGGAGAGAAGGAATGGGTGACGTTTCGGGTCGAGACCCTTCTTCAGGTTGATGGCTAATTAGTTATATGGATGCCTAGGAACTTGAAGCTGTTGACCATCTCTGCAGCAGCTCCATTGATGAGGACTGGGTTGTGTTCACCCCCTCATTTCCTAGGTCAGCAACCAACTCTTCCATCTTGCTGACATTAAGGGCTAGGTTGTTCTGGCACAATATTAGGTTCTCGAGCGGTTTCCTTTGCCTCATTGTTGTTGATCCAGCCGACAGCAGTGTTATCACTGTTGAATTTAAAGATCAAATTGGCATTGTACTTGGCCACATATTCATAGGGCAGGGAGTAGTGCACAGCGTTGAGCACACAAACCTTAGGGTTGAGGAGCAGGGTGCAGGAAATGTTATGACCAATTCAAATAGACTGAGCTCTGTTCGTCAGGAAGTCCAGAAACAGATGCAGGCAGATCTCCTCCTCATACCCTTCTTTCCCACAAACACTAAGCCCCCTCTCACCCAGCTTCTTCCCCACTCATTCCATCTGCCCACACACTCCTCTCCTTGGATCCCTTTCCCTCTCCTCTCTTAGTTGGTCCTACACTCCCTTATTTATCATCATATTCCATCATCTGCAGTCAGTCCCTCGTTCCTCCACCAATCACATCCCAGCCTCTGCTCCTATCTTCACCCCTCTCTCCCCCACCTAACTCCATCCACCAATTCTCATCCAGATCCACTGTCACTTGCCAGCTCTTTCTCCATCCCCTTAAATCTTTCACTTTCAGTCCAGGGGAAGGGGCTCAATCCAAAGGGTTCCATTTCCTGAGAAGAAATTTCTTACCCGTGGGTAGAAGACCCTTGGACTTTCTCCCAAGAAGGTTATTGGGGCATGGTCATCAAGTAAAATAGACGGTGAGCATAAGAATGTTGATGAACAGGGAGAACTTGGGTGTCCAAGTCTATAATTTCCTCAAAGTGGCAACACATGTTACTCAACACATGAGAGAGTGCAGAGGAGATTCGCCACGTTTGTTGCCAAGGATGTGGGATGTTAGTTATGGAGAGACAGGATAGATTGAGCTTGTTTTCCCTGGAGTGGTAGGAAGTGGGAGAGGCCAGGGGGTGACCTGATGGAAATGCATGGATTATAAAGCATAAATAGGGCAGACACAAGGGAATGGGTTTGTGAGAGGGAGGAGTTTTAAATTGGATCTGAGGGAAAAGGATTTTTTACAGTTAGTGGTTGATGCCAGAGGTTGAATCGTATACAATCACTACATTTAAGAGGCATTTAGATTGGCACTGCAAGGGCAGATATATGCTGATGCGGGAACATTGGATTAATATAGATGGGCAAGAGGTCAGCATAGTCATAACGAGCCGAATAACCTGTTCGTTTGCCATGAACGAATTGTGTTTGGTTATCAAGGGAACAGAGAATGTGGGGTTAGTGCAGGAAGATAAGAGTGGATGTGGAGAGGATGTTTGCACTAGTGGGAGAATCTAGGACCAGAGGTCATAGCCTCAGAATTAAAGGGTTCCTTTAGGAATGAAATGAGAAGGAATTTGTTTAGTCAGAGTGTGGTGAATCTGTGGAATTCGTTACCACAGAATTCTGTGGAGGCCAAGACTATGGATATTTTAAAGTCAGAGATCGTTCGATCTTTGATTAGTCCGCGTGTCAGGAAAGCAGGAGAATGGGGTTAGGAGGGAAAGATAGATCAGTCATGATTGAATGGCGGAGTAGACTTGATGGGCCGAAAGGCCTAATTCCGCTCCGAGCACTTATGACCCTATGAAGATGGCTCTGAGGTAAAAGATGAACCAGGTTCACGGGATTACAGGCAGGAGGGGCCGGAAGGCCGTGTATCTCTGTCCCCCAGATGAGCGCAGCTCTGGGCAATGGCGCAGCCGCTTCACTACAGGCAAGGCTCCAACAGTTGTTTATCGCGGTCACCGTCAAAGGCCGGAGCGGGCGGGCGAAGGGGGGAGGGGCGAAGGGGGGAGGGGGGGGGGGGGGGAGGGGAAAGAGCCGGTTCCTTCCCACCAGCAGCGGCCGGGACAACCGAGGCCCCGCCCCCGCTCCCACCCTACTGTCAATCACCGGCCGGAGAGATCCGCCCTCCGGGCAGCTCATGAATATTCAATGAGCTGGGCGGCGCTGATCACACGCGGTAAGTGGAGTGGGGGGGGGGGGGGGGCCGTGTCACTGTCACTGTCACTGACCGGCGGAAGAGGGTGGGCAGTATATATCCGGCAGCACTGGTGTACAAAGATCCTATATGCTCTGCTATAGGATCTTTGCTGGTGTATCCCGCGGTACCGGGGAAGGAAGGAATGGCCAGAGGAGGGGTTGAACCCGGTGATACTGTGGGGCATTTATACCTGGTGACACCAGCAGGGAATGTGTGTGTGTGGCGCTGGTGGCATATAAAACCTTGACATTGAGAGAGGGCCATGCAGATCATTGAGGGAGGAGAGGCTGGCGGTACGAACTAAAGTCTGTGGCACTGGGGAGGAATTCAACTGGGCAATACCAGAAGGTAATTTCTGCACCCGTTTTACTTGTGGGAGGGAGGAAATCTGGACTACTGTGCGATTTGAGGCGATTGTACTAGGAGAAGGGTCTCAAGCCTGGCATTCTAGGGGTGGCAAATGGTAAAATGCCAAGGCGTGTTCTGCAGTGCTCATTGTCATGGTTGGAGTGAAAGCATCTTGAATTATTGTATTTGATCAGATAAGCCAACATGAATTGGTAAAATAGGTGCTAAACCTGCTTCGGTAGTTTCGAAGAGGTGAAGAAAGCAGCAGAGGGATGTCGTTAACAGATAACGAGCTAGCACTCAGTGACATTGGTGAATATTTTAACATAGCATAGAAGAGGTGTCTGTGTAGTTAGCAAAGCAGCTAAAACAGTGTGGTGACAGTGGGCGTATATGCTAGACAACAAAAACACAATGCAATAAATAGAGCGAAGCAATCTCACAACCATCATTAGATGAAAGTTCCCATTATATCTTTTTCCGCCACCATGGCGCCAGACATCAAACAGCCTTGGTCCAAACATGGACCATAAAACTGAATCCAAGAGGTCTGTCCTTGATGCCAACTAATCATTTGAGTGGGTTGGACAGGCTAGATGCAGGAAGATTGTTCCCGATGTTGGGGAAGTCCAGGACAAGAGGTCACAGTTTAAGGATAAAGGGGAAATCCTTCAGGACCGAGATGAGAAAAACATTTTTCACACAGAGAGTGGTGAATCTCTGGAACTCTCTGCCACAGAAGGTAGTTGAGGCCAGTTCATTGGCTATATTTAAGAGGGAATTGGATGTGGCCCTTGTGGCTAAAGGGATCAGGGGGTATGGAGAGAAGGCAGGTACAGGATACTGAGTTGGATGATCAGCCATGATCATATTGAATGGTGGTGCAGGCTCGAAGGGCCGAATGGCCTACTCCTGCACCTATTTTCTATGTTTCTATGAGTGTGGCATTGTAGAGCTCGAAAAACTGAAGTCGATTGGCATCAAACAAAAAAATGCTCCATTTGTGGTTAGAAACATACCTGGCAGAAAAAGAGATGGTTGCGATTGACAAAGATCAACCATCCTTGCCCCAGGACCTCACTGCTGGAGTTCCTCAGGGAAGTGTCCTACATCAACCATTTAGCTACTTTACCAATGACCTTCCATCCATCATGAAGTCAGAGATGGGATGCTCACTGATGATTGCCCAGTCTTTAAGTCATAGTTATAAAGCCCTTTGGCCCACGGTGACAATGCTGATCAAGTTTCCTCCCTGAGCTAGTCCCAATTGGCCCATATCTTTCTCAGCCTTTCCTATCCATTTTTTTTATAATTTACAACTCCTCAGCAAATAAAGCAGCATTTGCCTGCACACAGCAGAATCAAGACAATATTTGCGCATGGGCTGATGTGGCAAGTTACATTCAACCATAAATATGAATACAATTACTGTCTCTACCAGGAGAGAGGCTCATTACTTACTCTTGATATTAAATGGGATTACTCATCACTGACTCCCCATCATCAATATAGTCATGGAATAACATAGTAACACATCAACAGGTCCTTTGACCCAACCTGTCCATCTGATCTAGACTCCCATGTGTTTGCATCATTGGGGCCATATCTTTCTAAACCTTTCCGATGAACATGACTGTTCGAAAGTCTTTTAAACATTGCTATTGTAGGTGCCTCGACCACTTTCTCTGGTAGCCCGTTCAAATCACAAATCAAATATGTGTGAAAAGGTTATCCCTCGGGTTCCTTATAAATTTTTCCCAGCTCATCTTAAACTTTTATTCTTGAGATTTTGATTCTTCTTCTCGAGGAAATAAGCTTATCTATGCCCTCAATGATATATAAAATGATCTTTATGTCACCCCTCAATCTCCTACTTTCCAAGGAACATAGAAACATAGAAATTAGGTGCAGGAGTAGGTCATTCGGCCCTTCGAGCCTGCACCACCATTCAATATGATCATGGCTGATCATCTAACTCAGTATCCCGTACCTGCCTTCTCTTCATACCCTCTGATCCCCTTAGCCACAAGGGCCACATCTAACTCCCTTTTAAATATAGCCAATGAACTGGCCTCAACTACCCTCTGTGGCAGAGAGTTCCAGAGATTCACCACTCTCTGTGTGAAAAAAGTTCTTCTCATCTCGGTTTTAAAGGATTTGCCCCTTATCCTTAAGCTGTGACCCCTTGTCCTGGACTTCCCTAACATCGGGAACAATCTTCCTGCATCTAGCCTGTCCAACCCCTTAAGAATTTTGTAAGTTTCTATAAGATCCCCTCTCAATCTCCTAAATTCTAGAGAGTATAAACCAAGTCTATCCAGTCTTGGATACAAAGTTGCATCCTGCCCGTCCCCAATCTCTCTCTATAACAGGGGCTGGGATGATTCATCTTTGACAACCACAACCACGTTCTTTTGTGCCCAGTAGGTTCCAACCACTGGAGTATTTTTCCTTTGATGCCATTGACTTCAGGATATTGAGTCCTGGCAACGTCCTCTAAATTTTTCTTTGCACTCGGCATCTTAATGATGTCTTTCCTGTAAGTGTGGCATCACCAACATTTTGTACAACTAAGCATAACGTCCCAACTCCTGGACTCAGTGTCCTGACCGATAAAGACCATTGTGTCAAACGTCTTCTTCACCACACTGTCCTCAATAGTTTAGTCTTAGTTTAATTTAGAGATACAGTGCAGAAACAGGCTCTTCGGCCTACTGAGTCCACGCCGACCAGCGATCCCTGTACACTAGCACTATCGTACATTCTGGGAACAATTTACAATATTTATCGAAGCCAAATTAACCTACAGATCTGTACGTTTTGGAATGTGGGAGGAAACTGGAGTACCAGGGGAAAACTCACATGGTCATGGGGAGAATGTTCAAACTCCACACAGTCAGGAACTCCACCATTGTACCAGTAGTCAGGATCGAGCCCGGGTCTCTGGCGCAGCAACTCTGCTGCTGCCATGTGACATAATTTTCAAGGAACTATTTACTTTTACTCCAAGGACTCTCTTTTCTACAACAATCCCGAGGCCCCTCCGTTCACTCTGAAAGTTGTACCCTGATTTGACTTAAAAAATGGAATACCTCGTACTTAACTGAATCCAACGCCATTTTCCAATCCCAGACCCACTTACCAAGCTGATCAAGATCTCGTTATAATTGTTGATCATGTGATTCACTGTCTGCAATATGAACCATTTTAGTGTCACTTATTAATTCTCATCAATTTTACAAAATTACATCCTCATCAATATCATTTAAATAAATGACAAACACGAATGGGTCCAGCACCAACCTATGTGACACACCACTTGTCACAGTCCTCCAGTCCAAAAAACAACATTCCATAATTGACTTCCTACCATCAGGCCAATTATGTATCCAATTAGCTGACACTTCCTGGATCCCATGCGATCTAACCAACCAAACTAGCCTACAATCTATATAGAAAATGTTGTGCGCACAGCGCCTCAACCGGAACAAATAAACAAAACGACTCATCGGCCTGTAGCTCCCTGGCTTCTCCTTGCTGCCCTTCTTAAAGAATAGTATAACATGAGTCATCCTCCAGTCTGGCGCAACATCACCTGTAGCAAAATAAGTAGCAGATATCTCTGTAATTATTTCCCTTGCTTTCCATAAAATCTGATAATGCACTTTATCAGTCCGTGCCGATTTATCTGCCTTAATGTGCTCTAAAACTACCAATATCTCCTCTTGGTGATCCATATATGGTCCAAGAGATTACAACTCATTTTCCCCAATTCCATAATCTTCACAATAAATAGCAATGACAAATATTGCTTAAAATAATCTCTTGTAGCTCCACACGTAGAAGGCCAAGATGATCTTTCAGGGGAGTTCCCTCCCTCGGCACCCTTTTTATATAATGAGATATATAATATCTGTAAGATCTCTTAGGATTTTCCTTTATCTTGTCTGCCAGATCCATCTCAAGCCCTTTTTTTCCACTCCTGATTTCTTTGTTAAGTGTAGTCCTACACTTCTTATACTCGTCAAGGGATTCACTTTATCCCGACTGTGTAAACATGATGTATGCCTCCTTTTTCCTGCCTCTAAACCTGCCAGCCCTGAACTCCTGCTTTCGCTCATTTAAAATTCTACTTGTTGCCAAGCGTTCCATTCCTTGCTAATGATCAAGACATTTGGAGTCTGTTGTCATATACACAACGTCGGTGAGGTGCAGGTACAACCGAAAATCTTGCCTACTTGGTTAGATCCTGAGTTGTCCAGCTACGGTGGGTGTGGAGAGGCTGCCTCCCTGTGTGGGAGAATGAAGGGTTGCTGTTTAAAAATGAAAGCACTCCTGTTTACACAGATGAGGGGAATCTCTTGGTGAGTCTTTGGAACTCTCTTCCTCAAAGGGTGTTGAAAGCTATTTATTTTAGTATCTTTAATTATCTCCGAATTAAAGTACACTCTTTTAGGAAGGAGATGGTGAGGATTTTCTTTAGTGATTCTGTGCAATTCTTTGCCACGGAAGGCTGAGGAGGCCATCAATGGATATTTTTTAAGGCAGAGATTTTTGATTATTACGGGTGACAGAGGTTATGGGGAGAAGGCAAGAGAGTGGGGTTAGGAGGGAGAGATAGATCAGCCATGTTTGAATGATGGAGTAGACTTGATGGGCCGAATGGCCTAATTCTACTCCTGTCCCATAAGCTTTATGTCAGAGGTGGATAGATTTGTGATAAGGGGGTGCAGCCCTAATTTGCAGATGGCACAAAGTTGGGTGGCAGTGTGAACTCTGAGGAGGATGCTATGAGAATGCCGGGTGACTTGGACAGGTTGCGCGAGTGGGCAGATGCATGGAAGATGCAGTTTAATGTGGATAAATGTGAGGTTATCCACTTTGGTAGCGAAAACAAGAAGGCAGATTATTATCTGAATGGTGTCAAGTTGGGAAAAGGGGAAGTACAACGTGATCTGGGGGGTCCTTGTTCATCAGTCAATGAAAGTAAGCATGCAGGTAGTGCAGGCAGTAAAGAAAGCGAATGGCATGTTGGGCCTCATAACAAGAGGAGTTGCGTATAGGAGCAAAGAGGTCCTTCTGCAGTTGTAGTGAGTCTACACCTGGAGTATTGTATGCAGTTTTGGTCTCCAAATTTGAGGAAGGATATTCTTGCTATTGAGGGGGCGCAGCATAGGTTCACAAGGTCAATTCACGGGAAGCCGGGACTGTCATATGGTGAGAGAATGGAGCGGCTGGGCTTGTTTACTCTGGAGTTCAGAAGGATGAGGGGATCTTATTGAAACATATGATTATTAAGGGTTTGGACATGCTAGAGGCAGGAAACATGTTCCCGATGTTGGGGGAGTCCAGAACCAGGGGCCACAGTTTAAGAATAAGGTCTAAGCCTGCCCTGTCCCACTTACGTGTCCTTGGCATGCAAATTACGCGACCTCGTGATCGCGTTGAGCCACGACGGTCACGCGAAGGTCGCGCGCGACTTCGTTAGACCGCACAGCCGTCTGGAGCGCATGACGTAATTTGAAGATAGACACAAACATCTGGAGTAACTCAGCGGGACCAGCAGCATCTCTGGAGAGAAGCGATGGGTGACATTTCGTGTCGAGACTTCTTCAGTCTGAAAGAAGGGTCTTGACCCGAAACGTCATCCATTCCTTCTCGCCAGAGATGCTGCTGGTCCCGCTGATCTACTCCAGCCTTTTGTGTGTTATCTTCAATTTTCTTGGCCCCACTCTGGGAGTAGAAGTGGGGGCAGATCTGGACTGCAACGGCCGTGAGCCCCAGGCCGAGTTCGGCGATCGTTTGCCCGCTTCTGCTGCTGTTGACGTTGCATCATGCCAGGGTCTTGGGCCTGTCCCACTTTGGCCGTCAGTTCCGTGACAGGCCGTTGGCGCGTGAAGATTTTGTTCGCTACAAAAATTTCAGAGCCCCGCACGATGTCGCGCACAACTACATATCCCTCCACGCTTCTCAGTGGGACTGGCCCCGCGCGGCCATACGACGCTCGTGCGCCTCAACATGACCATTCACGTAAGTGAGACGGGCCCTTAACGGTTCCATGTGGGTTGTGAATTACTCAGCATTGTAGGTGAGATTGCACAATGTTACTTGAACACTGTGCTAGTCTGTAGGATGAATTGCCGACAGGCTTTGTTCTGAACTGGGCGACTGAGGATTTTAATGATAACGTTCAGTCTTGAGTGCTGTGCTGGGTTACGTGGTTTAGGTTACAGCTGGATGAATTGAACTCCTTGTGTTGTGCTGTGAGATTACAGACAAAGCCACTGGTAATAGTGCTGGTCAACGACTCCAAGGCTGGGTGGGCAGAAGCCTTGGAAAACCCCCCTTCCGTTAAAGACCAACGGGGGGGCTTTCCCCGCCACCCAATCTCCACCCCTCCCCAACCACCCTGCCACCACCACTCCTCTCTCCCACAGGCCACCCCCCCCAACCACAACCCCCTCCCCCACCCACCAAACACCCCCCCCACCAACTACCCACCCACCCCTCCCCTCTCCCCAATCACCAACCCCCCACCAACCACCCACCCACCATCCCCCCCCCCCCCCCCCCCAACCACCCCACCCTCACCAACCACCCCCATCCCCAACAACCCCCATCCCCCCCCCCCAACCACCAAACACACACCTCCATCAAACACCCCCCCACCCAACAACCACCCCCCTTACCATCTTTTCACCAAGAGGGTCAGCCCCCTTCCCTCCATGACTGTAATTTGCCAAGAGTCCCTCCCCCCCCACTGCCCAAATTCCCAGTGGTCCCACCTTTTCCAAGGGGTTTCCCCACCCTCTTGGCCCAGATGTCCTTGTCCCCCTCCTGACCAGTTGATATTTTTCCTCACCCGGCCTCACAACAGCACTCTTGCCTCATCAGAATCCGCTCCTCCCCGTCTGCCATCACCCCCCCACCCTGTTGTCTCCTCTTCCCA
Organism: Leucoraja erinaceus; assembly: GCF_028641065.1. Lineage (NCBI taxonomy): Eukaryota > Metazoa > Chordata > Chondrichthyes > Rajiformes > Rajidae > Leucoraja > Leucoraja erinaceus. The sequence goes on from NC_073394.1 coordinate 35,292,590, forward strand.
CCAGCCCCTCTATCCACCATTTGCTGCCTGCCTCCCACCAACATTAACTTCCACTAGGATTCAATTTAAACCTTCAGTTTAAATTCCATTTTGAATATTTTGGTGGACCAAGAACTCCACTTTATGTGCAGGGTTCAGGAGCAACTGCGGATGCTGCTTTATACCGAAGACAGACACAAAAAACTGGAGTAGCTCAGCGGGTCAGGCAGCATCTCCGACTGCGTGTCATCAAACCCAAAGGAAGTGTCTCCTGTTCACTGCACCTATTCTTTTTCTCCAGAGATGCTGCCTGACCTGCTGAGTTACTCCAGCTTTTTGTGTCTATTAACTGCACTACGTTGGACTGAATTATCAGTTGTGTTGCAATGAACTCACTGTGTTTTTTTCCCCCACTATTCAAATTGGACAATATCCTTTCAGTAGATCTGAAAAAGGGGGCGGAGTGAAAATGTAGAAGAGAGAGAGAGAGAGCTGGAACGGGATAGGACGTTCTTCAGTGAATACAGGATCGGGTTGGTGGGCAGGTGGAGCCTCTCAGGCTGTTTCTGTTCGATGCTGAATTGAAGCTGTGTCACAGCGGTTGTGATGAAAAGTCAGCTGCCTGCGGCTCAGGAATCATTGCTCTTCTCAACTGACAAGCAGTCTGGTTTCTGAAACAATAAGGTCTGTTTCTGTATGAGCCTCTCCCTCATGCCAACCCCCCCACTGTATCCCTGCCAGTCTGTCTATGTGCCTTCCTCTCTACTCTCTCCTTCTCACTCTCTTTCTCTCTCTTTTCTCCCCCTCCTCCTCTTCCCCCCACTCTCCCCTATCTCCCCGCCCCTCTCACCCCCTCTCTCCCATCCTCTTCCCCTCTCCCCGTCTTTCTCCCTGTCTTTCTCCACCTCTCCTCTCTCTCTCCCCTCCCCCCCCCCCCCCCCTCGCGTGTGTCTGCGGGTGTTGATCTTCCGTCTTCCTTTCTTCCCCCTCTGTCTGTCAGACAGCAGGTGCGTGCACACGCGTGGCTATGAGAGAGCCACACTATTGTGTGTGTGTGTGTCTCTCCCATTATCTCCCTTCATCCCTCTCCCTGCTTCCGACATTGTCTGTTGACCAGAGTAGTTGTGTGCACGTCTCTGTCAACATCTCTGTCCCTGGTATGATTTCCATCATAATCCCTGACCCTACACGGTGTGTTGTGGTTTTCTTTATTTGTATCATTGATTTAGAGGCTGTGAGGGTTGGTGCTGAAACCAAGCCAACCGAGGGTTAGTAATGACGTGCTCTTTCCCCTAGCGAGCCACTTCTGTTTAAAAGAGGCAATGCGTTTCAAGCTTCCTGTTGTAACTGATGAGGAGTATCGTGTTGGTGAGCCTTCAATGCTTTGTCTGTGGCCCAGTGATGGAGATTAACCTTTGGTGTGCCCACTTTGTTCTGCTGTGAAATGCAGACATAAAAGGAATTTTCTCTGTTGTTGAATTGCAGGCACAAACAGCTACTAGTTCCAGATACAAAGAGAGAGAGAGAGAGTGAGACAGTGGCTTTGTCAACTCAGTCACAAGCTCTAATTTTCCTTACTTGCAAAGAAAGACTGTGCAGAGCGCGAGTCCAAAGCCTCCGGTAAGTGTCTATGGTTTTTATTCTCCCTCTGGCTCAGTCAAAAGCTGTGTTCTGCTGCGTGACTTTTAACCTACTTTCTGAGGCGTGGTGATGACATTGGCAGGGAGGAGGGGCGAGGCTGTGGCGTTCAGTGCTGAGCCTTCCTTGTATGCCGCAGTAAACATGGCAGTGATGCTGAGTCTGCCTGCACTCTTTAATCTCCCACATTCTGTGTAAAATCACACAGAGCAGTACAAGATCCAGAGCCTGCTTCTCCAGGCCCTCCTGTGACCACTCCTTTACAATGATCAAAAACGAAACAGAAACAGGAGTTGGCCATTCGGCCCCTTGTTGCTACTCCACACTTCCAACCATCAGGGCCAAGTCGCAAAGCAGGAAATGATCAGTAACTGGTTTAATTTGTTTACTAATATCTATGCACATCTTTGTGGGATCTGTCATTGTTGGGGAGGGGTGAATATAGAGAGAGTATCTGGATGTAAACTTGATGTGATCACGTTTGATACCCATGAAGTCAGGACAGGAGGGAGCAAGGGCTACTTTGGGGGGGGGGGGGGGGCATTAGGGATGCACAGGTTTACCAGTAGTGGACAAACACTGAGCACTTACAGTTACTGCACAGTGCCTCAGTGGCATCTTCCTCTAATAACCCTATCCCCCGATTCCCTTAACACCCAAAGAACCTGTCAGTGTCTGTCGCGAGCAATCGCAGCGACTGAGCCTCCACACACACCTCTTGGGCAGAGAATTCTGAGCGAAGGATCTTTTCCTCATCTTTACACTACGTGGATGACCCTTTATTTTGAGACGGTGACTCAATCTGGGCAACCCAACCACAGGGGACGCATTCCACCCTGCCAAGAACTCTGTGTACTTCATCCAAAACCAGGGAAAGATGAGAGAAATGTCTTTATTTAGAGAATTGCAAAAATCTGGAATGCCAACCATAAAGGGTGGTGGGTGGAAATCTAATAGTAGCTATTAAAACCGTATTCTATAAATAGGAGGCACAAAAGGGCAGGGAGAATAGACAGACCTATTCACAGGTTGAGCACTGGGTACACAATTGCATCTCCATTACACAAAGTATATCTTGCCCTGGAGAGGATGCAGGGGAGATTTACAAAGATGTTTCTGGAATGTTGCGGAATTGTAATTGTAATGAGAGGCATCGGAATAAGAGGCGTTTGGACAAACACATGAACAGGCAGGGAATGGAGGGAGGAGGAGAAGAAGGGTCTTGACTCAAAACGACACCTATTCCTTTTCTCCAGAGATGCTGCCTGATCCGCTGAGTTACTCCAGCTTTATGTGTTTATGTGTCTACCTGGGGAGTGGAGGGATATGCCCAGGCAGCTTAAATTCTCATCGTGTTTGTCACAGATGTCAGGGGCTGGAGGGTCTGTTTCTATGTTGTACTGTTCTGTGTTCCTTGTTTTTCCCTCAGAGTGGCGGACGCTATCTGGGGAGTGGAGGGATATGCCCAGGCAGCTTAAATTCTCATCATGTTTGTCACAGATGTCAGGGGCCGGAGGGTCTGTTTCTATGTTGTACTGTTCTGTGTTCCTTGTTTTCCCCTCAAGAGTGGCGGAAGCTGGGGAAGATAGTTCGATGGAGTTAGATAAAGTCATTGGGAGAGCACCAGTAGAGATGTCAAAAAAACAGGGGTGTAATAGGGCTAGAGTGGAGATGAGGTGAAATGTTTCCATCCAGCAGGTGGTGGGGAACTGAAACTCACTGCCTGAAGGGGTGGGAGAGACAGAATACCCCATTTACTCCGGGATGTGTACTTGCAGAGCCTTGACCCGCAGGGCTAGTGACGCTGGGCTAGTGGCACAGGGCTACTGATGTAGGGCTGGCAGGTGGGAATAGGCTGGGGAACTCTTTTTTTCAACCAAGAGAGATTGGATGGGCTGAATGGCATCCTTCGGTGTCATGAATTTTTAATACTGCCAGAACCTCAGTAAAATGCCGATTGTCCTTGTAATGTCTGGAGCTGATTTCCCAGTTGTTTACCACAGGAGAACAACAACTCAATGGTGAAATGGTGGGCTTCGAAACTCCACGGCAAGATGTGTGGGGTTCCATGAGGGGCCTGTATTTGGCGTTGCAGTTTATGACACATGTCTGTGGCAGGAGAAAGGGATGCCTGTGTGTCCACTCCCTAGTGCAGAGGAAGGGTTTTTCAGTCGAGTGGATCTTGTCCTCTTTGGGTGTCTTCTCCACCTGCTTCCCAGTCCCGCTCCTGAATCTGAACTCAACTCTCCTCCTGGCATTTCTTTGCATAAATTGATCTACCTCCGAGCTCCCTGACAGTCCCCTGAGGTTGCCCTTGCACCCTCTTGCCAGGTCAAGTTGAAGTTATTGTCCTTTCTGTAGGCATGGTGAGATAAAGAGGCAATGAGAAACTTGCCTGTGGCAGCTTCATGGGCACATAGAATTCAGACAAACACGCAAAAACAAATTGTACATTGATTAGACATAAACAACCCGTGAAATTTCTAAAAGAAAGGCTGTGCAAAAAAGGAAATATGTGCAAAAACATGAATAGAAATCAAAATAAGTCCATGGTAATGCAGCGCTGTTGCGTTTTTGCGGTTGAGGCAGATTTAGGGTTGTTAGGTCAGTTCACAAACCTGGTAGTTGTAGGAAAGTTGTGGATATGGATAGGCAGGGAATGGAGCGATATGGATCACGTACAGGTTGAGGGGATTTGTTGAACTTGATATCATGTTCGGCATGGACACTGCGGGCCGAAGGGCCTATCCCTGTGCTGTGTTGTGTTTTCTAGTGGTTCCTAAACCTGGTGGTGTGGGAGCGCCTGCACCTCTTGCCCAAACAGTAGCAGTGAGAAGAGGGCCCGGCTCGGAGAGTGACATCATGGGTATCAAACGTGACAATTTCACGATTGCTTCATTAATTCCTCTCGCAATCCCCTCTCCCATCAGGGACAGAGCCCACGAGGTCCCGTCCAGCTGATTGTGCTTAGTTGTTAGGGTCCGAGTTAACTGGGTTGTTTACCAACTTCCTTCTGACGAGGGAATCGGCCTCGATGGCCCCAGTGACGAGCTGATCACAGTGCCAACTGATAACGTTAAGGATGTTTTCTGATTTATCTCAGTTACCTGCTCCCTCGGTTGTTGTGAATCTCTGTGAAATTTGTTTTATTTGTGTTGCGATGATCTTGGCTGGGGGAGCAGAGTTCACGTTGTAGGGTGGCTGCAGGGGAGTTATTGACAACAGCTCCGAGCTGCTCACGGTTTTTGGCTCTCGAATGCAGGTGTTGGTGGATGGTGACATGATATGGTAAGTGAGTGTACGGGCAGTTTGCGTCCAAATGTCCAACACACAATGAACTTTGGAACTGATAAGCAGCAGGAAGGCACTTTAGCGGCAAATTCAGAGTTGGTGCCAAACAGTGTGGAGTTTACTTTGTGAATACCGCAAGTCAAGGACAAGTCAAACTCAGATAGGGTGCTGGATAAAGAGGAAGTTCGATTTGCATCTTGTGAGCAGTATATGACAACTGATCCTACATGGCCACGTTTTCTTCTGTGGAATGACCAACCCTTCATGCTGAGCAGCCTTGCAGGTGCTGGAAATCAGAAATTAAAAAAACACAGAAAATGCTGGAAATGCTCAACGGGTCAGGCAGTGTCTGTGAAAGAGCAGCAGTGGTAAGGTTGGTGTAGGGTCTCGCACCTGGAATTTAACTGCTTCTCTTTCAATAGATGCTGTTTGCAGCATTTCCTGCTGATATTGCAGGTCGAAAAAAATATACACCTTTGCTCTCTAGTTCTTTGAAGAGAGGCACAAAATGCAGGCGTAACTCAGCAGGACAGGCAGCATCACTTGAGAGAAGGAATGGGTGACGTTTCAGGTCAAGACCCTTCTTCAGACCTTCTCTCTAATTCTTCATTCCCCAACCCTGGGAAAAGGACTGCATGCATGCCACTCATTGTTTTAAACATAGAAACATAGAAATAGGTGCAGGAGTAGGCCATTCAGCCTTTCGAGCCAGCACCTCCATTCAACACAATCATGGCTGATCATCCAAAATCAGTACCCCATTTCGGCTTTTTCCCCCATATCCCTTGATTCCTTTAGCCCTAAGAGCTCAATCTAACTCTCTTGAAAACATCCAGTGAATTGACTTCACTGCCTTCTGTAGCAGAGAATTCGCAACTCTCTGGGTGAAAAAGTTTTCCCTCATCTCTGTCCTAAATAGTCTACCCCTTATTCTTAAACTGTGACCCCTGGTTCTGGACTCCCCCAACATCGGGAAATTCTTCCTGCATCTACCCTGTCCAATCCTCTTAATATTCTTGAAAGTCCAGATACACCACATCCACTGGCTCTCCCTTATCTTCTCTACTTGTTACATCCTCAAAAAAATCCAAAAGATTAGTCAAGCATGATTTCCCCTTCATAAATCCATGCTGACTTTGACCCATCCGATCACTGCTTTCCAAATGCGCTGCTATAACATCTTTAATAATCGACTCCAGCATCTTCCCCGCTACCGATGTAAGGCTAACTGGTCTATAATTCCCCGTTTTCTCTCCCTCCTTTCTTAAAAAGTGGGGTTACATTGGCTACCCTCCAGTCCACAAGAATTGATCCAGAGTCGAGAAAACATTGGAAAATGATCACCAATGCATCCACGATTTCTATGGCCACCTCCTTGAGTACTCTGGGATGCAGACCATCAGGCCCTGGGGATTTATCTGCTTTCAGTCCCAACAATTTACCTAACATAATTTTCCGACTAATGTGAATTCCCTTCAATTCCTCCCTCCCAGTAGATCTTCAGTCCCCTAGTATTTCCGGGAGATTGTGTGTGGCTTCCTTAGTGTAGACAGAACCAAAGTACTTGTTTAACTGTTCTGCCATTTCCTTGTTTCCCATTATAAATTCACCTGTCTCTGACTGTAAGAGACCTACATTCGTCTTCATTAATCTTTTCCTTTTTACATACCTGAAGAAACTTTTACAGCCAGTTTTTATATTCCCCCGCAAGCTTTCTTTCATGCTCTTCCCCCCCCCGCCCTCTCAATTAACCCCTTTGTCCTCCTCTGTTGAGTTCTAAATTTCTCCCAGTCCTCTGGTTTGCCACTTCTTCTGGCCAATTTATATGCCTTTTCCTTGGCTTTAACACTATCCTTGACTTCCCTCGTCAGCAGCTTTTGAGTCGTCTTCCCAGTTTTATTTTTTCGCCAGACAGGAATGAACAATTACTGGAGTTCATCCATGCAGTTTTTAAATCTTTGCCATTGCATCTCCACTGTCAACCCTGTAAGTATAAATTGCTAGTTTATCCTAGCCAATTTCTGTCTCATACTTTAAAAGTCTCCTTTATTATGTTCAGGACCCTAGACTGTGAATTAACTGGGTCATTCTCCATCCTAATGCAGAATTCCACCATATCATGGCCACTGTTGCCCAAGTAGCCTTGCACAACAAGATTACTGACTAATCCTTCCTCATTACACAATGCCCATTCTAGGAAGACCTGCTCTCTAATCGGTTCCTCTATATATTGGTTAAAAAAAAACATTCCGTATACATTCCAGGAAATCCTCCTCCTCAGTGCTGTTACCAATTTGGTTGGCCCAATCTATATGTAGATTAAAGTCACCCATGATAACCACTGTACATTTGCATCCCTAATTTCCTGCTTGATGCTATCCCCAACCTCCCTACTGCTGCTTAGTGGTCTGTATACCACTCCAACAAGCATTTTCTGCCCTTGGCTATTTCACAGTTCTATCCATACCGATTCTACAGCATCCAAGCTAATGTCTCTCCTTGCTATTGTATTAATCTCCTCTTTAACCAGCAATGCCACCCACCTGCTCTTCCTTTCTGTCAATCCTTCCTGAATTCCCTTGCATGTTTAGCTCCCAGCCTTGGTCACCCTGGAGCCATGTCTCAGCATAAGATCATCCCTCGGACTCTGACACTCCATGGAATAAAGACCTTGCCAGCCCAATCTCTCCCTTAACTGTCCACCTTGAGACCTGGCAATATCCCCATAAATAGTTTCTGAATGCTTTCCAGCTTCATAGCTTCCTCTAGCAGGGTGACTAAAGTGATGGAAGAATCTTAGTTCATCATGCTAAGCAACAGATGTAATATTTGCACAAGATCTTTCATCCATCTAGGTTAATGACTTCTAGATGTTGGATGTAGGAAAAACGGTTCATGCGTTATTGTTGATCAGTAGATTGTGTGGTTATAGTTAGGGTTCACCCAACTATCATGAAATTATTTCTCCACACACTGCTTTTGGAACAGTTCCCCCTTTCAACAGTTGCAGCTTTCTTCAGTCTCTCCTGAGCCTTGGTGGCTGTCTTCAACATTCTGTAACGATATTGGTAAATGATTGAGTCTGTGGCCAGTCAATGTGGGCAGTAAATATATGGATAAATCGTGGGTTTAATCTCTGCCACGTCTAACAGGCTGTGGAAAGAGATTAATTTGGGATCCTGTTGTGGAAAAGGAACTAAAATAATGAGATGCGAGCACTCTGAGGCTGGGAGAACAAGAGGAACACCATTCAGTGCTTCAGGGCCACTTTCAACAATCGGTGTAATCTACGTGAGTTACAGAAGGTGGTTCTTCTGCACTACTAATGCATGCTCATCGTCCTGTTCAAGAGGCTGCAGATGATGGAATCTGATAAGTAAGGAAGCTGATAGTTGGAAGCAGATAAGGATGAGGGCCAGATGGAGCCAGCCAACTCCTCCACCTCACCACTCAACTCTTTACACAGGCGGGAGAATCTCCCCTTTACATGCTCAGTCCTGATGCAGAGTCTCAGCTCAAAATGCCAACCTTCCCTTTGCCGCCGCAGATGCTGCCTGACCCGCTGAGTTCTTCCAGCAGTTTGATTTCCACCAGGGCGTCGCCTGGATTTGGAAGGCTAGTTATGGGTAGAGATTGGATAGGCCGGCCAAGGAGGCCGAGGGAAATAACCTGATGGAATTACGTAAGATAGGGTAGATAATCAAAATCAAGTCCCATAGTAGGGGGAATCGAAAACAGGAGGGCACAGGTTTAACTTGGGAGGAAGAGGTTTAAAGGTGTTCTGAGCGGCCAGTGTTACAAAGAGTATCTGGAATGTGCCGCCAGAGGAGGTGGTGGAATCAGATACAATCTCTGTGTTTAAGGGATATTTAGCCAAGCACGAATAGGCAAGGCATTGAAGGATATGGTCCTAATGTGGGTAAATGGGATGAGTGTAGATGGGCACACATGGTCAGCATGGATAGCTGCTAGAGTGAGTGCACTGCAGAGAACCAACAAGTAAGAAAGCTATTTGGCCTGGTCCTTGCCACTTGCAGTAGCTATCCCATCCCATCCTTCCCTGGCCCACCCTTTCAACCAACTCGCCTCACTCTGTTTACTGGCACACTTAACCAGATCTATCTCTGGCCCATGGGTACACCATTAACTATGGGTTCTGAGATTGAAGACTTCCCCCCCCACCCCCCCCCCCCCCCCCCCCCCAGAATGAACTACACAGTAGGGTACAACGTGGGCAGCGATCAACAATGTGGAATACTACTCAAATGTGCCCTTTCATTAAAAAGCAAAATAAACCCCATATAGCCATTTACAAAAATATTGCAGGAGTGCAACTATGAACAAAAAAACAGAAAAATGTCGGAGATATCAGCAGGCCAGGTAGTGTCTGCAGGTAAAGAAGTAAAGCTAGTGGTTCATCGTAAAACAGAAAAGCTATAAAACAGGCAAATGTTAAGTTATTGGGAAGGTGGAAACAGCTGAGGTAATATCTGTAATTGGGTGGAAACCGGGAGAACTAGTGTTGCTGCCGGCCATGAGGGAATGTTGAAGAAGCAGGTAACTGCAAATGATCAGCTCAGGAGAAAGTTTAAATATGAGGAGATGTTTGAGGACAGGAGACAGAAAAACCATTGATTCTGGGACTGTGGGGTTTAAAACGCAGCTGATGCTGGAAATCTGAAGTAAAGGGGAATACTGGAAATAGCTAGCAGGAGAGGCAGCATCCACAGAGAATAACGAAGTTATTATTGCAGAGTGACGATGCCACTTTGGAACTGGCCAGTTCACGTTCGATGATATTTGGTGAATTCACTGTTGAGTCCTGAGGATGGGAATTTGTCGAGAGGGAAGACGAGGTGCTGTTCCTCAAACTGTCGTTGACTTTTTAGTCCGAAGAAGGGTCATTGCCCAAAATGGCGTCTGTCCACTTCCTTCCAATGATCCTGCATGACTGCCGAGTTCCTCCATCAGGCTGTTCTTTGTTCAAGGTTCCAGCATCTCCAGCCTCTTGTGTTTTTGTTTGACTTTGATGGATTGGGATAACGGGCTGAAGGCGGAAGTCGGAATAGGATGGAGAATTAATCGGCCAACTGAAAGCTCAAGGCCACTTGACTGAGTGAACAGAGGTGTTCCACAAAGCAATCACTTGCTTGATGTTTAGCAGCATGAGTGAGATTGCTCTGATAGCAGGCGTAGATTTGATGGGCCAAATGGCTCCTATTTTGCAAGAGATATAAGTGAATATCTGACACACTTGGAATGAATGTTTAAGTCCCTGATTGTCATTGCCAGGCAAGTTGCACTTGACTTTGAATTAATTTAGTGAACTAGTGCTGCTTTAATACATTTTAAAAAAAAAACGTGCCAGCAAGAATCTGTGAAATGCTGTGCGAGCCAGATTGAGGAGAGAGGGAGAAGGAACGGAGAGGTAGATGGAGTAAAGCAGATTGTGGAGTGAGAGGAGAGATAGGGTGTGAGGTGGGGGGAAGTGCAGGGCAAGACGAGGGTTGCTGAATCACTCTGGAGACGGACTGAAGTAGGACACACTGCCCTGCTCATTGTGCTTCCAGATGACGTGCAGCCACGTTGTTTCTTTGCTGTCCTAGTTTCCACAGTGTAATGGTGTAATGGACACCGTCTGAGTATCTGATCCTGTCAACACCAGTACCTTGTGCCCTGCTGCGGAGGTTCCAGCTGCTCGTCCATGCATTTCTGTGCTCGCCAGTGTAACAGGAGCGGGAGAGCCTTTTATTTACTGTTGTCTCTTGAGGCAACCCTCAATCCCACCCCCAAACGATGGGGTTGGGAGGGGAGGGGAGGGGAGGGAAGGGAATCCAAGAAGTGCCTTTTTAACTGCCTAACCAGGGGATCGAAATGTGCATGACAACTGATAACAAGACATCCGTGTCTCTTTCAGGGCTGACGAGGCGAGATGGCAGAGGCTCACCAGGCTGTGGCATTTCAGTTCACCGTCACCCCTGATGGCATCGACCTGCAGCTGAGCCATGAAGCCCTGAAGCAAGTCTACTTGTCAGGACTGAGGTCATGGAAGAAGCGGTTCCGACGGTACAAAGTGAGTCCGCCTGTGGTCTGGGCACTGACTAATCCCATCCACGTGTACCCACTCTGGGGCACTGGTTATGTACACTGCTCTGTTATGTACACTGCTCTGGGGTACACTGCTCTGGGGCACTGGTTATGTACACTGCTCTGGGGCACTGGTTATGTAAACTGCTGGTTAGTTATACTTCTGACTAGTCCACCTGTGATGCAGAGGCTGTTTGGTGCATAGAAATTAAGGGCTTCGATATTTGGGTACAACTTCATGATACTTTGGTTTGTGTACAGCTGAAGTATTGTGTAAAATTCTGGTCGTCATACTATAGGAAGGACACTGGATGACAAAGGAGATTGACATTCTGGCCATCACTCATCCTCACCCCATCCTACACAGAACCATGATCACACTTACTGTGTCAAGTTGTTGCGATGCTGGAAATATGAAGTACTTACTTGACTAAAGGGTGGTGAGTGTATGGAACAAGCTGCCAGAGGAGGCTGGTAACGCTGGGACTATCCCAACATTTAAGAAACAGAGACAGGTACATGGAAAGGACAAGTTTGGAGGGATATGGACCAAGCGCAGGCAGGTGGGACTAGTGCAGCTGGAACAATGTTGGCCGGTGTAGGCAAGTTGGGCTGAAGGGCCTGTTTCCACACTGTATCACTATGACTGTGTAGTGGGCTTGGAGGTCCTGGGCCCATGAAAGAAGTTAAATAAACGCAGGGCCTGTGGCGAGGGGTTTTGATTTAGTGGGTGGTTTACCTACGTTGAATTGTGTGTCAATATTTCTCCACAGAATGGAATCCTGACGGGGGTGTATCCAGCCAGCCCCTCTAGCTGGCTGATCGTGGTGGTGGCTGTGATTGCAACAATGTACGCCCGCGTTGACCCATCCCTGGGAATGATCGAGAAGATCAGGTGCCATCTCCCTACAAAGTAGGTGCTACACCAGCTCGCTTCTCCACTGGACGTTCCTGTGTTTTTGCTGTTACATTAATTCCGTTTCTCTGGCAGTGGCTACCTGTCTAACCAGAGTGAGAGCATCCTGAGTGGCCTGCTCTTCAGCACTGGCCTGTGGATCGCCCTGGTCTTCACCATGCGCCAGACCCTGAAGCTGCTCCTCTCCTATCACGGATGGATGTTTGTCCCACATGGCAAAACCCCAACCAGCGTCAAGCTCTGGATGGTGAGTCTGCCCCCGCTTGGTCTTGAGCCCTCAATGTTTCTCCATAGTTGTGAGGAAGGGGAGAGTAGATTGTTTTCCCCAGAGTCTGTGCAATGGTTCATGATCTGCCCCCTGATGCAGGCTTCTGGAATCTGGGGGAGGTTCCTGGGAGGTAGATGGGGAGGGATTCCTCTGGAAGCTCTCGAGCTGAAGCGCAGAACCTTCAGTGGCACGGATGAAGGAATCTGATGGTGGTAGCGGCAGAGGTGAAGGGAATGTGCTTAGGAGAGCGATGGTCATTGTCGGCTCCTTAACTGTTGTGATTCTTTAATTAAGGAATCCCCAAAGCAGACAGTATAACTTTCCAACTAATTTAGATCAAAGTACTGGCTGGAATGAGGGGGTTGGAAATTAATGTGGTATCCCAATTGTCTTCTGTGTGGAGTTTCTTATTCAGTTATCTTGTGTTTGTGTCGGGTTCTCCTGGCTTCTTTCCAATGGAATGGATTGGATTTGGGTTTGTGTCAGAATGGTATGGTTTGGGTTTGGGCCTAGATTAGGATGCAATGGATTGTGATTGGGTTTGGATTGGGATGGGATGGAATGGGTTTGGGTCTGGATTGGGATGGGATGGAATGGGTTTGGGCCTGGACTTGAGTTTGGTGCCTGTTTTCTTGTTGAGTTATCTCAGGTTGGGGATGCCTCGTTGTTTAGTCGGGTTGGGTTGAGTTTGGTGCTGATCTCCTTGATCCGAGGCAGTGAATTTATTTCTTACCATTTGTTGTCACTCCTCCTCACAGTTGATAGTGAAGATCTTCTCCGGCCGCAAGCCACTGACGTACAGTTTCCAGACGTCCCTTCCTCGACTTCCCGTGCCGGCTGTGAAGGACACCATGAGGAAGGTGCGTGTGTGCATCTTAAATTTGTGGCTTTTCAAACGTGGAGCATTCTGGGCAAGAGCGAGCTGTAGCTTGTTAGGAATCAACGTGTTATGATGTATTTGATATTCCATTCCCTAGATTTGGTCAACCAGGCCATTCAGTCTGAATAATAAACTAGGTGTCTCAGGAACTTCCTTCAACTTGTCTCACACCGAGTAATTTGACAAACGAGGTCCTGACATTACTGCTCCCATTGACCCAGAATAGTTCAGGGAATTAGCCTTCCTATTACTTTTGTCCAATGCTTTATACATTGTCTGAATTTTCTAAAGCTACATTCACCAGGAACAACCTAGATGGAGCTTTATCTGTGTGTAGTCTGCTGCAGGTGGCGTGGAATAGTGTACACAGAGTGTGTTACATTGAAACTGATAGATTGTGTTCTTAAGAGAGATTGGTATTGAGAAATTGGAGGTTCCATGTAACCTCCTGTGGGGAGGTTACATGGAAACAGGATTCTCCCTCCTCCATCTGTTGTTTAAATCCACGACAGTTCTTTTCTCTGTCAATTTCCAAAGTAACTTAATTGGTTCTCTAGTTCCCAATTTAAATTGCATTTCAGCCATTATGCAAATGATGTTCCCTGATTCATCACTTGCATAATATCCAGATGCTATGGAACATGATTCCAGCCATGTTGACCACACTGTGAAGAGCTGTGGCCACACACAGGTTGAGATAGCATGAGTGAGGATGTGGAGGAGATTTACGAGGATTTTGCCAGGACCAGGGGCTTTATTATTAGGCGAGATTAACTAAGACAGAGTTGTTTCCTGTTTAACAAATGATGAATAAATTGAGGCACATAAGATTTATGAATGAGCCAGTGAAGTTGGTCATTAGGAGGCATACGTTGAAGTTAGGGGGTGAATAAATAATTTGGGGTGGAGTGGACAAGGTGTTGGTGTTGGCTGCGTTCACTGCCCCCAAAGGACCAGTGGGGACAGACATTCTCATTACCTTTACAATGGATGAACAACTTCAGAACCAGAACCTGCCAGACATTGGTCTGGGGAGGTGGGCTAACCGTGGATGTGATGGGCCAAACGCATCATTTGTGTAACAGTTCTCTGCTGATCCTACCAACTCATCAACATCATTCTCTTGCTGAAAACCTTCCTGCTCACTATTCTAACTATGGTTGGGCAATGGCAACTGATAAATGAGGGGTGATGCATTTCGGGAGGTCTCACAGTGGGTCGGGCATATACTGTGAATAGTAAGACCCCAGGGAGTATTGAGAACATGATCCAAAGATTGCAAAGAGGGTGAGATAGGATAATCCAAAGAGATAGGTGGGTGACGATGGCATATGGGATACTTGCGTTTGTTACGTTGGGTTTTGATTATGGAGGTCTTGGCAAATCTTTATAAAATGTCAGTTAGGCCACAGCTGAAGCACTGAGTCACCACAGTACAGTAAGATGTGATGGTGCTGGAGAGGACGCAGGGAAGATTCACACGGATGTTGCCTGCGATGGGAGTGTGTCATTTATGTGGAGAGGCAGGATAGGCTGGGTTTGTGGAAACTGAGGTGGCACCTAATAAAGATGTACAATATTATGAGAGGCATGGTTTGAAACATCTCCCTTTGACAAAGATGTCTAAGATGTCTCTTGAGGGCACGGGTTCAAGGTGAGAGAGAGTTAGGGGGAATCTGAGGAAGATATATTTCACCAGGAGAGAGAGGGGCTGGTTGGAGCAGATACTCTCACAACATTTAAGATGCATTTTGAGAAACACTTGAATCACCAAAGCTTGGAAGGCAAGTGAGCAAGAGCTGGAAAATGGGATTAGTGTAGGTAGGTACGTAACAGTCTGAATGAATGTAGTGGGCCATAGGGCCTGTCGCCCTGGGCAGACTGCATGGGACTAACAGACACCATCAGCGAGGAACTGTGTATGCGTTGGGCAATGTACACCACCCTCTGCAATGGGTCCAAGACAGAGCAGCCATACCATATGTTCAGGACCAGAGGGTGGGGGAATCTGAGGAAGATATATTTCACCAGGAAAGTGAGGGGCTGGTTGGAACGGATACTCTGACATTAAGATGCTTCTAGGAGAAGGCATTGACATGATGGGCCAAAACGCTGGAAGGCAAGTGTGCAAGAGCTGTAAATAGGATTAGTGTACATAGGTACTCCAGTGCTATCATGTAGTCCTTAGGGCCTTCTGTGGGCTGCATGGAACAGTAACACCATAAAACCTTGACAATTGTGTACACAATCTACAGGGAGAGAGTGTTGCAGGACCACTGCTGGGAGAAATCGTGGTGGGTTCCCAGGGAGATTGTTCTTCTAGGATCAGGCATGGACATGCTTTTTTTTTCCTCCTGTACCTGGAGTAAATAGTCCGACCTCTTTTCACCATGACAAAGAGTTTCCCTTAGCGAATGCAAGAACCTGGCGATAATGACTTTGACAATCTACAGTGGAGGCAGTGGTATCCCAAGCTCAAATCGCTGGGTTCCCCACCAACTACGCGATGGCAGTGACAGGCTTTTTGTTTCCAGATAGTGAGTCTGTCTGACCTTCCTGAATGACAAAGAGTTCCAGCGAATGCAGGCCCTGGCGAAGGACTTTGAGCTGAAGGTGGGACCAAGGCTTCAGTGGTATCTGAAGCTCAAATCCTGGTGGGCCACCAACTACGTGAGTGAAGGCTCCAGATAGTGATGCCTGTCTTTGATTGTAACTGGATTCCGGTTTGAGAGCAGAAAGGGACAACACTTAATGTCCAGTCACTAGATGCTATTACAATTCATTGGGAGATTACTGTCCAGATACAGGGTGATTAATACACAGACCCTGGAGATTAATTTGCTCGTGGTGTGTGGTTGAGTATCGATGGGAGTGTGGGGACAATAACATGAAATCAGTGTAGGATTGGTGTAAATGGGACCTGATGATTGATATGGACATGATGGGCCAAAGGGCCTGTTTCTGTGCTGAATGACTGACATTGAGCAGTATTTGTCCTGGGAGCTAAGGAGATTTTCACCGATCTTGCTCGTTCTCTTTCCTTAATTTTTCCTCATAGATTCAATGATTTATAGAGTTATACAACACAGAAATGGGCCCTCCAGCCCAACTCGTCCATGATAACTAAGATACTTATCTGTACCAATCTGATTAGCCTATTTGATCCATATCCTTCTCGCCTCTACCGCTTCCTCTGGCAGCTCTTTGTGAAATAACAGCCCCTCACATCCCTTTAAATCTTCCCCCCCCTCTCACCTTAAATCTATGTCCTCTAGTTTTAGACTCCGCTTCCCTGGGAAAAAGACTGACCACCCATCCTCGTGATTTTATATACCTCCGTGAGGTCACCCCTCAGCTTTCTTTGCTCCAGGGAAATCAGCCCCAGTCTATCCAGGCAGGGCTGGCCTTAAGCCAATTGGACCAATTGCTCCCAATAGGGCCCCGTGCCTAAGGGGGCCCCGCGCTAGAGTAATGTACTCTCGGCTCAGGTAGATCAGGTGGAGAGTAGACGGGCGGACGGGGAAGAATGGGGTAGATGTTGAGGGGGGGTGTAAGGGTGGGGGAGGTGGGTCGTTCCCTTACGGTCCCAGGGCAGCGCTCCCGCCCCTCCAGTCGCCGTGCTTCACGCACACAGCCCTGGCTCCACCCCTCTCTCTCCCCAGGGAGATGCGGTGAACAACACAGGGAGGGCCAGGCCGGGGGTTGGAGCAACGTTTACAAACCTCGGCCTCAGCTCACACCTGTCTACCTGGACCCCGGCATCCGCTCCCGCCGCCAGCCCTCTCTCTCCCTTCTCTCCTTCCTTTCCCTCCCTCCCTCCCTCCCTTCCCTTCTCCACTCCCTCCCTTCTCTACATCCCTCTCTTTCTTTTCCATTCTCTCCTTCCCTCCCTCCCTTCTCTCTCTCCTTCCTCCTTCCCTTCCTTTCCCCTCCCTCCCTCCCTCCCTCCCTCCCTTCCCACTCTCCTCCTCTCCCCCCACAACTCTACATCCACAGACAACTTTTCACACACTCACTTCCATCACGCACCCTTCTTTCTCACCTTCCCTCCACACACGCCCTTCTTTCTCTACTTCACCACACCCTTCTCAGACCTAACACACCTTCACACCTCCAGAGACAACTAACACACACTCACATCCCGCCAGACAACACACACACACACACACAGACAACTAACACGCACACATCACGTACAGACAACTAACACACACACATAATGCACAGACAACTAACACACACATCACGCACAGACAACTAACACACACACACAACGCACAGACACAGACAACTAACACACACACACAACGCACAGACAACTAACACACACACACACACACACACACACAGACACACACACACACACACACACACACACACACACACACACACACACGCACACACGCACACACACACACAGACACACACACACACTACACACACACACACACACACACACACACCACACACACACACACACACACACACACACAACACACACACAATGCACAACACACACACACATCACGCACAGACAACTAACACACACACACACACACACACACACACACACACACACACACACACACACACAGACACACACACACACACACACACACACACACACACACACACACACACACACATCACACACACACACACACACACACTAGGATGGGGTAGAAGCCCAAAGGGTAGGATGGGGCTGAAGCCCAAAATGTAATGACTGGACTGGTTTGTTGCCAATAGTTATTGGTTTTCCAGGATCTAGTTAATTATTTTTTTTCTTCATTTCACAGTTACTAAAACAAGTGGTATTGTAACTATGTACTTTTCAGAGGTGATCTACACATTTGGTTTGTTACTGATAGGCTTACATGTATGCAATGTTATATTAAAATGTAGCTTAGATCTGTTTGGTCGATTAACTCGCATGCTCTCTTTAAGCGCATATTTTGATTACTTTCCATTCTACCATGGAGATATAAAGTCTATAATAGACTGTATTTATATTTCTATGATTCTACAGACCCTGGCTGGGAACCTGGGGCTCACCAAAATTGTTCCCAATTGGGCCACGCACATCCTAAGGCCGGCCCTGTATCCAGGTCTGTCCATATAACTCAAGCCCTCCAACACCTTTGCGAACCTATTCTGCACCCTTCCTAACTTAATCACATCCTTCCTAAAGAGTGGCGACCCGAACTGCACACAATGCAACGTGCGACCTAACCAGTGTTTTGTACAACTGTAATATGACGTCCCAACATGTATTCAATGCCTCATCGCATGAAGGCATGCATGCTATATGTCTTCCCCACCACCTTGTCTGCCATTGTTGCCGTTTTCAGGGAACTATGCAATTGATCCCTGGGTTTCTCTCTTCCTGGGCTCTGCCATTCACTGTGTATGCCTTGCCCTAGTTTAAATCCATCACTATGCCTTAAAATGCATTACATATGCTTGTCTGAGTTAAACTCCATCTGCCATTCCTTTGCCCACTTTCCCAGTCGATCTAGACCCTGTTGTAACCTCAGACATCCTTCCTCACTGTACTATACTCCACCAATATTAATGTCATCCACAAACATATTGATCATGTCGCCTACATTCTCACCCAAATTCCTAATGTTTCTGGAAAACAAGAGGGGACTTTCATCTTTTTCTTTCCTTTAACTGCTCCCAACCCACCGTCTCCATATCCCCATGTGGAAGAACTCCTCCATCACACTCATTCAGTTCCGCAAAGAATTTCCAGCTTTAAAAACCAGACTGCACCGTGTCCATTCTTGGGCTAGAGACTCGTGGTGCAGGCTACCTGCAGGCAGGTGCCATTTGTGGAAAGTTTCAAATTGTCCATGATGCCTCTTGTAATTGGACAGCTGTCATTATACGTTTTGTTCAGACCTCCACGATCGACATTTGTCAATCCACACTTCCCGCTGTGTGACACCTCGCTTGGTGGGGCTGTGGTGAACACTGTAGAGGTTGGGCACAAGTGATGTGCAACCGGCCCGTGGGGGTCTCCCCGGGGCAGAGGCTGGACAACGCTGTTGCTTGTTGTTGTGCAAGTGTGG
This sequence comes from Leucoraja erinaceus, assembly GCF_028641065.1. Classification (NCBI taxonomy): domain Eukaryota; kingdom Metazoa; phylum Chordata; class Chondrichthyes; order Rajiformes; family Rajidae; genus Leucoraja; species Leucoraja erinaceus. Next base: position 35,311,726 of record NC_073394.1, read on the forward strand.
GCTTCAGGGTTTGACTGTAATCTCACACACAGGTGAGTGACTGGTGGGAGGAGTACATATACCTGCGAGGTCGTGGACCCATCATGGTGAACAGCAATTACTACGCAATGGTGAGTGAGCTGTGTGGTGGGGGTGGGCAGGGTAGGTACAACGGGGCTGGGATCTGGGAGGAGGTGAATATTGTGTATGGTTTTGGATTTGCAAGTGAGGGTCGTCTCTGGGTGAACTCAGTGGAGTTAAACTATATCTGGGTCAGGTTGCATAAAAACATTGAGAAAAAAAGACCAGAAGATGGGGGTGGGATTTAAGGGGGAACTTTTTTCGTGTGAACAGGCAGCCTAGACCCGATCTCTTCTTGAGCTCAGCTTGGATTCTGAGTTTGCAATGTCTGAGATAAGTCTGATTGATGCAAGAAGGCGGGGTGGGTTTGAGTGCCGAGGGATGGCGTGTGTGACAAGCGACAAGTCTTCCCGTTCTGTGCTTGAGAGAAATGTCTGCTGGTGAGATGAGAGGCGGTCGTGAGGCAGATCCGGGTGGAAGCTGATGCTGTAGCCGAGAGTGATCACGCTGACGGGGGAAGGGGTGATGAGGAGGGGTCGATGGGCAGAGTTCACGGTGCAGTGAAACCCACTACTGGAGGTGTCCGTGTGACGGGGTGGACCAGGCCTGGTGCAGCACTAGTGGGTGGATGGTGGCGGAGTGGTCAAGCACACCAAAGCCTGCGGGCAGGTCGTGACTGATAGTTCACCGTGGCTGCCATCACACAGAATATCACTCTGTGTGGAAACACTTCCAGTGCCTTGGCAAGAAGAAGAAATCTCATTGACTGAGACGATCAGGTGAGAATACGACGCGTTCAACTACTTTAGGAACTAGCGTTTGGAGAGTGGTTGGTCTGAGCTCCGGGGCACAGAGACAGCTCTGCCCTTCCCCTACTAACTGCTCACAGGATGTGGGTCTCTGTTTCAGGATTACCTGTACATTGTTCCAACACCGGTACAGGCAGCTCGAGCAGGGAACACCATCCACGCCATGTTGCTCTACAGACGTAAACTGGACCGCGAGGAGATCCATCCCGTACGTATCCTCAGAGTCGTCACTGATGCATTCCCCCCCCCCCCCCCCCCCCCCCCCCCCCCCTGAAGCAATCATCCTCTCTCCTGTTAGTGCCACCCCTCCCTCTCTTTGTGTCCCTCACCTCTCCCGCTGCCTCGTCTCCCTGGGCTCCTCCCACAGAGCCTTTGTTTAGCCGCCTGCTGTCCTCACCAAATATCCTATAGCGGAGCAAGATAGATCACTCCTTCTAAATGCAACGGGCTAACTTGTAGTATGCAACTGAGGCCTTTTTTTCATCCATTTCCATAACCCGACCCGACTCGCAGTGCAATCAACGTTGCGGGGGAACAGTTTGTGTTAATAAATTAAAATCCTGAAAATGAGGAGAAGATTTTTACCAAATAGCTTTTATTTTTACGAGGATGTTTCCGTAACCGGCTTCCGTCTCCGCTCTAGTATCCTATGGGATCTTTAGTGCGGAGACTTAAGCCGGTTACGGAAATGGGGCCGAAAGTTCCCCATGAATCTGCCCATGACCGTACTACGTCTTTTTCGTCGAGTGATCTATCTTGCTCGCTGTAGGATCTTTGGTCCTCACTTCCCTCCCTTGGACTCTCCCCTGTCTCTCACCTCTCTCGTCCCCCTCTCGTGCTCTCTGCACCATCGGGCTGACAGTCGACTGTCCTTGGTGAGTTTGTAGATTGGGGAAGTGCCATGGTCACCAACGTGAAGGTTAAATATACACGGGTAACTAGGAACACATCTCTACTGATGTTAAGGTAGTACCTCATACTCTCGCTCACTCCCCTGTAGTGACCATGACTATCACATACTCCCAGGATACCTACAGAAGAAAACTCCTTCACTGTCCCATCACTTGCTCCCAGCTTCATGTAACCTCACTTTTGAGTAATTACTAAAGTATTTAACTTTCCACGGTTTAATCATTTCTTAATCCTGTCTGATTTTGCTGTCTCCTTGTTCTGTGTTCCTTCCTTTCTCCTCTTCCTTCCCCCACCCTTTCCTTTCTTAAATTGGAGTCTTTCTTCCACCTTCCCCCACCCCCCCCCCCCCCCCCCCCCCCCCCCAACCCAACCCAACCCAATGCCCACTCCCCTTCCTCGTGTGACTGTGAGGTACTACAGATTAGCCTGCAGGGCACCGCGATACCCCTCTGCTCCATGCAGTTTGAGTGGATGTTTAACACGACGCGCATCCCCAGCCGGCATTCAGGTAAGACAGCCGCAGTGGGCTTGGGGCAGGGGGCTTACAGCACTATCTCCAGGTGACCCCCGTGGGCATGGGAGCCCTAGTCTCAGAGACCCACAGCCCCCACCCCCCTCTACCTCGCCAGCTCATTCCAGCTAATAACAGTCGGCAGGCCCGGGTTAAGGGGGCGGATGTGGCTCCAATTTGATGATTCTGCACCCCCTAAATGGATTTGGGTGCGACATCACTGTGCAAACCCTGCATTTGCAAGGGGCTCGTGTAACTCTGTCATGTCTATGGGCTGTTTGTTAAGTTTTACTGTCTGTGTCCGTCTAAAAGGCTCTGTAGAATCTCTCCTCCTGTTGCTTCTCTCTGTGTCCCCACAACCCCCTGTTACAATGTGACCTCTGTTGGCATATCCACTCCATTCCATTCCCCTCTCACCTGCCTGAGTTAGAATTTATTTTGATTTACTCTGTGTTTTTTTGACTCTTACTTTTCAGCTCATGGGTCAAATCCCTATGTGCTCATCCCAGTACGAGCGTATGTTCAATTCCAGTCGCATTCCGGGTTTAGAGACAGGTACAGTTGCATCCTGACCCATCTCTCCAGCTTTGTTCATGCCCTTTCACTGCTTGCTGCCTTTTTGCTTTATGCCAGAAATGTACAGACTAGGTGCAATGAAGGGGCCATCATGGTTTGGTGGACAAATTGGTGCAGACATGTTCATGAGAGAGGCTGTTAAATGCTTCTGGGGGTGGGGTTAATGTCTCAGGAGCTGGCGTGGGGGGGTGGAGTGTGACATTTCTGTTGCTCGTTGCCCCTCTCCCATGGTTTTAGTAACATTATCCACCTGGTGACCTGTCCTGGTATCCTGCAGGATTTCCCCCTGTGGCCGCTCATTGTAACCTGTTGGATCGGGAATGGGATATCTGTCCGTGTGTGGACACGGAACATGGCCCCTCTGTCCCAGGAGATGAGGGGATTACCGGCTGCCACTCCTTGGGGTGCTTTGGGAAACCACTCTAACATCAGACGATGGCTCAAACTCTCCCTGGCCCCGATCGGTAGAGGCTCCTGTGGTCGGAGAGCATCTGAGGGAAGTTAGTTCAGTCCATGATCCCTGCCTCTTCTCGTGCAAGGAGAGTCCTTCAGTTTGGGAGCCAGAATACACGGTGCATCCTTTGGCTGGACCTTGCTGTCAGACAGCATCGGGTGACGTGCACTGAAGTCCAGATGAAGTTCTTGCCGTGGTTGTGAGGAGAAGCCTCCACAAATGTGACTGACCTCTGGAAGGACGAGCTCTCCGCAGAGGTTTAAGCTCCCACCATTCACTGCAACCCACTCCATCCCAGTGGCACCTCCATCTCTCTGGCTCTCACCCCTCATCTGCCTCCATCTGTCTGGTTGCTGATCTTTGCTCACCCCCCTCCCCCCCCTCCCCTACCCTGTCTCTACTCCTCCTCAATCTGTGTCTCTGCTCACCCTCACCCACCCCTCTTTCTGTGTGTATCTGCTCTCCTATCCTCTCCCGTGTCTCTGCTCCACCTTCCCTACCCCTATCTGTGCCTGCTCCCTGTCTCCCAGCCCTATTCCACACAATGTCAACATCTGACTAGCTTCTCTCTCTCATCCACCTGCCTGACTGCCAGCCCTCAGCCACTGTCCCTGGTTGCTACAGCTCACACCCCCTCTTCTCTCCGGCTGCCTGCTGCCCTCCTTTCAGCACTCCGCCTGCTTGGCACTCAGGAAGCACGAGACGTCTCCTGTCTGCAGTTCTGTGTCTGTCCACGTCTGTCATTTGAAACAGATCACAGTTTGTTTGCACACAAGGGCTCAGAGTTTGCGGTTCTGCACTGGGCGTCTTCCTCTGGGGTCCTCCCCTCCCTCCCTCCCTCTCTCCCTCCCTCGGTTTGCCATAGTAGCGTCGGTGAGAATGCTCGAGGATTTTCATGTTCCACTCTGACACGTCCCTCATCTCCCATAGATACTATGCAGCACCTTAAGGACAGCAAGCACGTGGTGGTGTACCACAAGGGCCGCTACTTCAAGGTGTGGCTCTACCACAGTGGCCGGCTGCTCAGTCCGTGCGAGATCCAGCTGCAGATGCAGAAGATCCTGGATGATCAGTCGCTGCCCCAGACCGGAGAGGAGAAGCTTGCAGCTCTCACCGCTGGCGACAGGTGAGGGTGACCTGCTCTTCCTCCCGCGGGCGGCGCCGTGGCGCAGCGGTAGAGTTTCTGCCTTACAGCGCCAGAGACCTGGGTTCGATCCCAACTACGGGTGCTGTCTCTACGGAGTTTGTACGTTATCCCCGTGACCTGCGTGGGCTTTCTCCAAGACCTTCAGTTTCCTCCCACACTCCGCAGACGTACAAGTTTGTAAGTTAATCGGCTTGGTATAAATGTAAAATTGTCCCTAGTGTGTAGGGTAGTGTTAATGTGAGGGGATCGATGGTCAGTATGGACTTGGTGGGCAGAAGGGCCTGTTTCCTTAACTAAACAAAGTTTAAAAACTCAGCATCCCCAGAAGCCAAGGGACAATCTCTTCTCCTTGTAAAGCTCCTGACTACAGGCTAGGTCCACAGTTGACAGTGGAGGACTCGTACTCCTGAAGGCCATGGTCCCTGGTGCAATCAGTCGAATGGACTCGAGTGGACAGACTCCCAAATAATTTAACAAGGAAAAAATAACAGAAAATGCTGGAAGACTCGGCAAGTCAGGCAGCATCTGTGGAAAGAGGCACAGTTCACATTTCTTCAAGGAGGGTCACAGACATGAAACATTAACTTGCTCTCCCCACAGCTGCTGCCTGACCCAGAGACATAGGTACAATATAGAAGCAAGCTCTTTGGCCTATCAAATCCACACTCACCATCAACTACCCAGCAGCGCAGGCAGCATCTCTGAAAAGAAGGAATGGGTGACGTTTCGGCTCGAGACCCTTCACAAAGTACTCAAGGAGGTGGCCCCAGAAATCGTGGATGGATTAGTGATCATTTTCCAATGTTCTCCCGACTCTGGATCAGTTCCTGTGGACAATGTAACCCTACATTTTAAGAAAGGAGAGAAAACGGAATTCTAGACCAGTTAGCCTTACATCGGTAGTGGGGAAGATGCTGGAGTTGATTATTAAAGATGCAATAGCAGCGCATTTGGAAAGCAGTGACAGGATCGGTCAAAGTCAGCATAGATTTATGAAGGGGAAATCATGCTTGACTAATCTTCTGGAATTTTTTGAGGATGTAACTAGAATGGACAAGGGAGAGCCAGTGGATGTGGTGTATCTGGACTTTGAAAAAGCCTTTGACAAGGTCCCACACAAGAGATTAGTGTGCAAAATTAGAGCACATGGTTTTGGGGGTTGGGTATTGACATGGATAGAGAACTGGTTGGCAGACAGGAAGCAAAGAGTAGGAATGAAGGGTCCTTTTCAGAATGGCAGGCAGTGTCTAGTGGGGTGCCGCAAGGCTCGGTGCTGGGCTACTATATTGCAGTTATTTATAATATATATTAACGATTTAGATGAGGGAATTAAATGTAACATCTCCAAGTCTGCAGATAACACAAAGATAGGTGGCAGAGTGGGCTGCGAGGAGGATGCTATGAGGCTGCAGGGTGACTTGGATAGGTTGGGTGACTGGCAGATGCATGGGAGAAGCTGTATAATGTGGATAAAAGTGTGTTATCTACTTTGGTGGCAAGAACAGGAAGGCAGATTATTATCTGAATGGTGTCAGATTAGGCGAAGGGGAGATGCAACGAGATCTGGGTGTGCTTGTACATCAGTCATTGAAAGTAAGCATGCAGGTACAGCAGGCAGTGATGAAAGATAATGGCATGTTGGCCCTCATTGCGAGAGGATTTGAGTTTAGGAGCAAGGAAGTCCTACTGCAGTTGTACAGGGCCCCGGTGAGACCACACCTGGAGTATAGTGTGCAGTTTTGGTCTCCTAATTTGAGGAAGGACATTCATGCTATTGAGGGAGTGCAGTGTAGGTTCACCAGGTTAATTCCCGGAATGGCGGGACTGACATATGAGGAAATAATGGGTCAACTGTGCTTGTATTCACTGGAATTTAGAAGGATGAGAGGATATCTTATAGAAACATATATAATTCTAAAGGGATTGGACAGGCTGGATGCAGAAAAAATGTTCCCCATGTTGCGGGAGTCCAGAACCAGGTTCACAGTTTAACAATAAGGGGGAGGTCGTTTAGGCCTGAGATTAATTTTATTTTCCACCCAGAAGGTTGTGAATCTGTGGAATTCGCTGCCACAGAAGGCAGTGGAGGCCAATTCACTGGATGTTTTCAAGAAAGTGTTAGGTTTGTTTGGCTCTTGGGGCTAACGGAATCAAGAGATATGAGGAAAAAACAGGAACAGGGGACTGATTTTGGACGATCAACCATGATCATATTGAATGGCGGTGCTAGCTTGAGGGGCCGAATGGCCTACTCGTGCACCTACTTTCTATGTTTCTTCAGACTGAGCTCAGTCTGAAGAAGGGTTTCAACCTGAAATGTCACCCATTCCTTCTATCCAGAGACACACAATACAATTTATTTGTCACTTGAACCTCATAGAGGCTCAAATGAAATGTTGTTTCTGCAGTCATACACACATGGAAAAAAAAAGACCCAAGACACAACACAATTTACACAGACATCCATCACAGCGCATCTCCTCCGCGCTGTAATGGAAGGCAAAAAAACTTATCTCTCCCCTGCACTCCACATTCCCCTCCCGATGTCAGTCAAAGCCCCCGGCGGGCGATGGCAATTGTCCCGCGGCCATTAACGCCGCGCCGGGTGATGCAAGGCCGTGCTCCGGGTCTTGTTGTTGGAGCCCCCGGCGGGCGCTAGCAAAGTCCCGCAGCCGTTGAAGCCACGCCGGGCGATGATGTAAGGCCCCGCTCCAGGCACTCCTCGACTCGGGCGGGTGAAGTCGCCGTTGCAGAAGCCTCGAAAAGAGGTCTCCCACCCGGGACCCGCGGGCTCCCGATATTACTGGCTGCCAGACCTGCGATAAGCCTCCGAATCTCCGGGGGTCGGTCACAGCAGCGCGCCACCACAGCTCCACCCGCTACGGACTCGGCCAGCTCCATGATTGTGAGTAGCTCCGCAGCTCCGTGACTGGAGCCCCAGGTCGTTCCTGCTGGAGGCCGCTCCACGTTGCAGCCCCAACGACAACGGAGACCCGACAAGGAAAAGGTCGGGTTTTC